>NC_142524.1:21154574-21217074 GCF_964205215.1 Stylophora pistillata
TTCAGCTGATGTCGTGCCGTAAAGTCATTTCTGAACGCCTAAAGACTGTCAGCAATACCGATGTTGAGGCCGAAATAGATTTCATTCTAGATCGAGCACCAATTCTTAACACACCTTCCAGCAATCAAACTAGATCACCTGTTCCAGGCATCACTGTGTTTTAGGCGTTGGATGAAGGAGAGGGTCACAAAGATGCCGTGCATTCTAGAAGACTTATCCAGCCATGCTAAAGGAAAAACGCGAAGGCCTTATCGCAGAGTTAGTGAGGCATTTTTGAGAACAACTTTCTAGCTAATCCTTTTGTCAGGTTTTCGTTATAAAACATTATCATTTCGAGGAAGATTACCAAAATGTTGCAAAGCGCTAGTCTAGGCATACTGCCAAAATAGCGCGGCACGTTGTTCCGAATTTTCTTTAAATTTGTGGTTTGTTTACAGAAACTTATCGTGTCAGCCTTCTTAATTAGAGGCTGTGCGAAGACAAACGAGCAGTTGCCACAAAGAATAACTTCTTACTAACTAAGCCACGCAAGGGCCGTACTGAGGATTATTGGCCCGAAATTGTAGTAGTACGGAGTGAGCACAGCGAGGTCCGTACAAAAATGACCGAGGGACAATATTTCCCAATACTGCTCAAGCAAGTGATGTTACTAAGTAGTTTATCACGGCGTTGGGGAAAACATCTTTACTTTTAATTTTTCGGCTTTTTCGAACAAAAATAACTTTCTAGCTAACCCTTTTGTCAGGTTTTCGTTGTAAAACATTATCATTTCGAGGAAGATTACCAAAATGTTGCAAAGCGCTAGTCTAGGCATACTGCCAAAATAGCGCGGCACGTTGTTCCAAATTTTCTTTAAATTTGTGGCTTGTTTACAGAAACTTAACGTGTCAGCCTTCTTAATTAGAGGCTGTGCGAAGACAAACGAGCAGTTGCCACAAAGAATAACTTCTTACTAACCAAGCCAATCAAGGGCCGTACTGAGGATTATTGCCCCAAAATCGTAGTAGTACGGAGCGAACGCAGCGAGGTCCGTACAAAAATGACCGAGGGACAATGTTTCCCAATACTGCTCAAGCAAGTGATGTTACTGAGTACTTTTTCATGGCGTTGGGGAAAACGTCTTTACTTTTAATTTTTTGGCTTTCGCGAACAAAAATATACGGCTTATAACCACTTCCTGGGAAATGGTCCGTATAGCAAAATCCAGACCAAGTACTGAAGAACTAATCAGAAAGCTCGGATTTACCCCAAGACTGTCCAGCCATATAGTAAGTTGTTATAGCCTTCAAGCTCGAAGTATTTTCATCAATTGTTTATTTTCTCACCGAGATTTTTTGTTTGAAAATACATGTCCTCGCAACTTTTTACCTCGTGCTTGCGTTTTTCTGTTAGAAATTCATTGAAGAGAAAAGAGTCACACATGATCGCAAGTTTGTTTTATTTTTAAAGGTGTGGTCGTTAACTCAATCGAATTAGTTTTGCTTAGCGGCTAAATGACACTCCTTTTTTAGATTTTGACGTTAAAAAAATATTGAATTGGTGTCAGTGACGTTATGCACCGATTAATCGCAGCTTCAACATCTGGGGAAACCCACAGGCTTTTCGATTGTCATCCTTTGAACCTTACCTGGGTGGGGTAGGAAATTTGAACTGGAAGTGTCAAGTCTTTCCAGTGGAATACTGGTTGTTTACTTAAAGCGTATGGCTCAGAATGTAGGGTTTATAAGGTCTAGGTTTTGGAGCTTTAAAGTCAAATCAATTGCTGGTCGTGCCTTTCACAAAATATGTGACAATGAAAAGAGGGTCTCAATGGAAAGATGGCTTTCGCGACTAACGGTTACATTTTTTTGGCCATTTTACACGATTAAGATTTGTCAATTTTATGCCTAACGGCTAAGTTTTCGCTGTTTTACGGCTAATAGTTAACCCCACTGAGAACCATTAAGATCTAACGCCTGAGCAGGGCATTTGAACATGATTTTGGCCCAGGGGGCCGGAACTAATCTTCAAAAGTTAAAATTCCCGAGGGGAGGCGATGCTGAAACCCTCGACCTGTCATCTGTTTGATAATGACCGAGAAAAACCACGCCACAGCAATTTCTTCTTTCACCCACGACTGGGTCTAATGATTTTCCGTTTAAAGTAGTTACCATTGAGGTTTTCAATGGAGTGGGGGTGAGTCTTCCAACAGGTGTATCTCTGCTTTTCAATGAAACACTCTTCCAAGGTAACTTCTTCTATATTATCTAATGGGAAAGTTCTTTAAAAGTGTTATTCTTGCGGCCGTAAAAACCGTAAGAAGGGAACAATCAAATGTGTTTTTGTGATTGGAAATTTTTCGACCTTGCGTGACAAACGCTTGAGTATGTTGAATTCCTAGTAATATCAGATTGCTTCCCGTCTTCAACGTCTTCCGCGAAGACCATTTTCTACCGTTATAAATGATTGAATTGTCCTTTTTCAAGTCCACAATGAAGCTCAAGTTTTCCCTGAAACTTTCCTAAGACTTATAGGTGTTCGAATACGCAAAGAAAAACAGACGCCCTCTGCCAGCTTACGGAATGTGTTATTGTGAACAGTTTCGCCATGAGAAATGGATGAGGATTTAAAACGAAAGCAGGGATAAAAACCAATCTATCGTGGTTAGCTACGCAAGGCTAGCTTACTGTATTGATTTCCTGATCGAACACGGTGCTAACTTCTAAAATGTACTTGGAATTCCGGTTTTAACCACGGGGTGCCTAATTAGATTGTGTCGTGACGTAATTGACGATGTTGTGATTTTCACAAAGTTCAGCCTGGTTTTTCCGTGCGGAATTGTAAAGCTCCAAACTAATTTTTATATCCTCGAAAACAACACTATTTCCACTTATCATGAGCATAACCTGAAGAGATTCTGAGTTATACCGCATGGGGAAAATGATAATTTAAAATTTGCTATGAGCGATATTAAGATTTTGAAATATTGGTGATCTTTCATAGCGTTCCGTGATGTCAAAATTAAATGAAATGGTCCCGTTTTAGACTTAAGTCATACCTCAATCCCTCCTAAACAAATTTTTCAAATTGATACGAGCTTGCTTTTTTTTGCGCTTTTCATGAGCAGAGCTCATTTGCCACTGCTCGGGGCACTGATTTCCGCCATATTACGGCTACCGACGCTCGTTTCGGTTTTCGTGAATTTTCTAGGATAAAGAAACAAGTCTGGGAAAATAAACCTTAACACGTTGCTAGGTTCACTATAAGGTATCTCTAGGCAAAATATGAAGGTTTTCAATTTTTCGATCATGTGCCCCATTTTTCGATTTTCGCTCGGTCAATTCAAACATTCACTCTTAATGTGTAACCGATATTTTGACGTCAAGCTCCGGAAGGGTGATAGTGTTGACAACACAGTTCTGTATGTAATTGAAGGTCACGGCGAATCCCTCCTTGGAAGGGTCTCTAGTTTTGATTTAGGAATACTTAAACAAGTAAACTCAGTTGGGAGCCCACTCAAAGCAATAGGCAAAGCAAACTAGTATCTATGCTTGACGAATTTGATAATTTGTTCCATAGGCTGGGGAAAGTCCCAAATTTCGAGCATAAAATTGTAATAGATCCCAAAGTTCAACCTGTCAGTCAGCATTTAAGGCGCATTCCGCTTAGCCAAACTGAAGCTGTCAACAATGAGCTTGATAAAATGCTCGAAGCAGGTGTCATTGAAGAGAATAGGAAGCCAGTCCTTGGGTTTCTAACTTAGTTGTAATACCGAAAAATTCGGGCGACACAAGACTGTGCTGTGATCTAAGAGAGGTCAATAAGGCAGTCATAAGGGGACGTTATGTTTACCTAAGGTAGATGACACTTTGCAAGCGATGCATAGCTCTAGGTACTTCGCGAAAGTAGACGTAAAGAGTGGTTTTTATCAGCTTACGTAAGCTGAGGAATCTCGTTATGTTACAACGTTTTATCACGCCACGTGGTTGTTTTCGGTTTAAGCCTACTCCCTTTGGCTTTAGCGATACAAGCGAGGCGTTTCAAAGAAAGATGGAGCAAATCCCGTTCGGAATTACAGGAGTCCGAATTTCTATCGATGACGTGATAGTTCACGCGGCGACAATGGAGGAACTTGTCAGTCGACTCCGTAAGGTTTTCGAGCGATGTTGCGAGTACAATCTCAAGTTAAATTGTAGCAAATGCGAGTTCGGAGTGAGTCAAATTTCGGTTGTAGGCCATATCGTATCCGCTGACGGCTTAGTCCGACCTGAAAACCGATGCCATCAAGGGAACACCTCCGCCGTCAAACGTTTCAGATCTTCGATCTTTCCTTGGAACCTGTTGTTATGTTGCCAATAAAGTTCATTCCAAACTATGGGAATATAGCCCAGCAATTTTGAAGACTCACTCGAAGAGGAGAGAAGTGGTGTTGGGGAGCCGATCAGAACAAGGCGTTCAACGCCTTAAAGGAAGAATTAGCGGGCGAGACGGTCCTCGCTTGTTTCCGTTTAGATGCTCCCACATACGTAGTTACCGATGCTAGTCCAGTCAGTTTAGGCGCTATTTTGCTACAAGATCAGCAACAGGGCGAGCGCAAGCCATAACTTATGTAGGTCGATCGTTGACTCCGACAGCAAAGAGGTATTCGCAAACTGAGCCCGAAGCTTTGGGAGGTGTATGGGCAGTCGAACGTTTGCATAACTACTTATTTGGTATACAGTTCACGCTCTTGACGGACAATAAACCTCTTTCCAGCATGTTCAAAATTTTGCCACCGCGAATCCAATGTAACGTCTTGCTTGGAGATTGCACCAGTATAGTCTCCAAATTCAACACATTTCGGGCAATGTTGTTACCACTAGGCCAGGCAGAGTAGTTAAATCAACAAGGGAAAATGAAAAATTTATTTACTACTAATTAAACAGATTAATTGTTAAAATAATTTCTCAACGTTAGCCGGGAAGGATGTAGTGTATTGATTATACATGTACCCACCTTAATTATTGACAAAAGCCTTAGTATGGGTTCTAAGGTGAGCACTTTGTACTTAATTCAGTAAATGTACTACTCGCAGTAATTCTACTGTGCTGGAAATACATGCATGCTGTAAAATTACTATAAGTCAGTAAACTCTTCTACTTCTATAGGTGTAACGTGTTTGTTAATAAAGTTCAGTTAGCCTTTGGTAATGAAAGAGAAGCAGTCTCTTTGTGTCTGAATGACGACACCAGGGCCAAAAGTGAAGGTGTCCATTTTACATCGAATTCCTTATCGTGAGAAGTTTTCTAGTGAGGTTTGTGGGAAACAAAGTTTATGCTAATTTTTCGGTTATTTACTTTCCAAAGTTCAATTTATTGCAACAAGATGTATCCCATGGCTGCAATGCGTTGTACTTCATTATCTGCATTAGATTCAGCTTCGTTTCCGCAAGATTTAGAGTCATCTGGGCTTCCGCCTGTACCAAATCCGATTCTGGAATCGCTACTATCGCAGTCATTCTCATTGTTTCCTAGAATGCCAATTCTTGTCTTAGAACGGTAACTAAGTGAACCAAAGACATTGAATCCTTCCTTGTTGCAGTTAGCTTGTAATGAGGCCTGAGAACCAATCAGCGTCTTCCACTTGTCACGACCCAGTGAGGTGACGCGGTATTGACCATCAGCGATCAGTGAGTACAGCGAATCCGATTGAATATTGATAACAATGAAACTGAGCTGTTCGGCGATCTTCATACCAAGACAGATCTTAGAGAAAGAAGTGTTCCAATAGGTCGGTAGCTTTGTTTCTTGCAAATCAAACCCAGTCTCTGCACCAGAAAGGTTGTAGTCATTTGTATCAGTCCAATAGTGGGAGGAATAATGAAACGTGGTCTGGCAAAAGAAACAATGTAACAGCTGTAAAAGGTTAAGTCTGACGACCTCATAGAGTTTGTGGCTTTCTGTAGTATGCGTCGGCTACTGAGGGCATTGCTTCTTGTTACGCTGCCTGGAGTTTATTCTATTTCAAAATGTTTTGTGCCCCCAACCAACCCTGCCTCAGAAATCCTTGGGTTTCCCTTAAGGTAGCTGGCGCCTAACTTCTAAAGAAGGAACACACTGAGGCGTCTTGTCCTATCACTAGGAATCATTCAAGAAGCGAGTTCTCAGGTTAAATGACGTCAGTGTAAAATGCAAAATCAGTCTCGTAACTGTTGGAAAATGGTAATCACCCATAACATATAAGAAGTTGTAAAATGAAACCTTATTTCCGTCAATTTTCATAACTGGCGTCCATCCTCCATCTCCACATCCAAAATCGCCCATGTGGCAGAGGACAGGAGTTGGGTTTGCACCAATATGAAGGGTGGTCAGCTGACTTGTGTTGGGCCTAAGGTATTTAAAGTGTTACAAAAATGCATGGCGGTTAATTCTAGAAAATGGCATATAATTACATAAAGAGTTCACTTTAGGCTTCAATTATCGTCTAAGCAGCTTGTCCTAATTGATAAGGTAGATAATATGCCGGGAGTTTCAATAGCAGTCAAACAAACTCAGTGGACTGTTACTTACTTTAATGTGGAACTAAAATCCTTGCAAGACATCGCAGCTGGAAAAGACAGTCAGTTGTAACGATTAAATAAGTCTGACTATCCAATTGACCACTTTCATAAATGGCTGCCGGATTAATATCCTTTTGTTTAAATTTAAATAAGCCTTTTGAGTTTGTACTAGAGAACGAGGCCAGAAAGGCTAATTTAAATTTAAACAAAAGAATATCAATCCGGCAGCCATTTATGAAAGTGGTCAATAGTTTCTTTTATTTTTTTCTCAGTTCGTGAGCGGGCGGTATCCTACAAATCCTGCAGTCTGATTGGTTCCAAAAGCGGGCAGTATTCTCCCCATCCAGCCCGCTCACAGCGGGCGGTATCCGTTTCGCTTGAGTGACTTTGCAGAACCTCTCAATCTTCGCTGCAATTTTTTCACAAATATATCTATTTTGCTGGCCGGGCAGAATTTTGGAGCAAAGACTTCGGTCACGACCTTTTGGCGGTAAATAATTTTAATTATTTCTTCTCTCTCGCTCTCAAATCACTTTGGTTTTTCCGCATAAATTGATTTCGAAATAAATTTGATGGTACTGAATTTGTTTTGAAAGCGATTGAAACGCGACCTAAAAACAATTTTTTGTTTAATAATCCTTCCCAAAATTAACTCAGAAAGTTAAACGAGAGGTTGTTACAGTTAACAGTTACGTTAATAAATGTAACTCTCCTTCGTTAGTATCTGAATTCTTCCTTCTTCCATATAGTTTGTTCGTTTGTGATAGGTTGAGCGAAGATTTGAGTTCTTCTATGAAATACACTTTCGCCTATTCTTCGCAAATGCCTTGAATTTGGACATTTCTACCGTAAATTTCACAACAGAAACTGGAGGTATTAGATGAATAAAAGTCGCATTAAATCTCCTTGTGTCTAGCTGGAAAGAGTCTCATTGACTTCAGCTTTTCAGTGTAAGAAATACAGATTTACACACACCGTTGTCACTCACTAAATTGGCTCGCCATCAAGTCTTGTGATTGCCTTCGTATGAAATTTGTTGTTGTTGTTGTTGTTGTTAAGTCCGCGTTTTACTAGTCAGCGTTTTACTAGGCAGCGTTTTACCAGTCCGCGTTTTACTAGTCAGCGTTTTACTAGTCAGCGTTTTACTAGTCAGCGTTTTACTAGTCAGCGTTTTACTAGTCAGCGTTTTACTAGTCCGCGTTTTACTAGTCAGCGTTTTACTGGTCCGCGTTTTACTAGTCCGCGTTTTACTAGTCCGCGTTTTACTAGTTAGCGTTTTACTAGTCTGCGTTTTACTGGTCTGCGTTTTACTAGTCCGCGTTTTACTAGTCCGCGTTTTACTAGTCCAGTCCAGTCTACGAAATACCATATGCCCATTTACTGTGTTTTTCATACAAGTATCCTTGTTTATTCAAAAGTGTAAGCCTTTTTTCCTCTTCAATTGACAGGTGTCAGATCATGACAGTTACTTGTCAAAAAATGTTTCAAAGTTTGCTCGGAAGCCCTTAAAGTTACATTTACAGATAAAAATATTTCGATGAAAGCTTTCTCTTTAATGTAAGTAACGTCTGTCTTCTTTATCATCCACTCGCTAACAAATTGTTAAGTTTATGGAGGATTTTTCCGTAATTGAACTCGCAATTGTAGCCCTAAATCACTCAGGTTCTTTTGGCAATCCGATTTCGTTATGTATTAGAAAAAAATAAAATTCACCAGCATAAGTCGGTCCATATTGGGAAAAACTGTGCCCTCTGTCTTGAGTACCGCCCTCGGCCTACGACCTAGGGCACAGTTTTTCCCAATACGGACCTCCCGGCTGGTGAATAACATATATTTCTTAACTCTGAATATGCTTTTAAAATTCCCTGCATGATACCAGAAGCATGTACCTTTGGTTTAGCAGTTTGAAAGGAAGAGAGATGCTTTTTTTAAAACGATAGTTTTGAAATTAGGCCGGCATGCAGTCTCACACTTTGATCGCTAAACAGTGAATCGCAAATCCTTCAAACAGGAAGAGCTCCCCACTAAATACAGGATCTGTGTAGCAATTTCAGTTATATCAAGTTTCCGCTTCTATTTGATTATGGTGTACTAATACATTATGGAAAAAAAATTAATAAAAAATAAAAAAAAGCGGTAGAAATAAAACAATGGATAAAATAGAAATTGGACTAGTGTTTGCTTACATCAGGCATCCACTCAAAACGGGTCCCTGACTCAGTTGCTGTGTTGCAAATGGTGAAAACAGTGCTATTGGTTCGCTAACCCCCAGTAAGAGAGTTGGATATTTCCCTTTAGGTGTTCTCATTTGCATTCTCTTTCGTAGATGAACCCAGCACTAAAAGGCTAAATGAACAGTAAATGGTCAGATGCAGTGATCTATCTTCGTTTTTACCTGTTTCGCAATATTTACCAATGAAACCTTTCTCACAGACACAGTGGAACGCATAATTTTGATAGTCCATCCAACAGGTACCTTTGTTTTGACACGGATAAGACGAACATTGTGACTGGGAAAAAAAAAAAAAAACACACTCACAAAAAAAACAAAAAAAAAACAGATGCAGTATTGAATAATGGAGACTTACTTGAATAAAAAATCAGAAGTTCAGAATTCATGCCTAGTTCATTAGTGGCAGCATTGAAAAGATACAAAAGTTTCTCCTTTCTTATCGACAGCTGGAAAATTAAAGAGCACTCTCATGATGCTTTCGATTCATCAAAGTGATCTTGGATTTTAAGATATGCACTGTGCTAGCGACCGTTAGAATGATGTGCGTCAGAAGTAGAGTTTTTAGTTCTCTTCAAGGTTCTTTAAAAATTAAAATTTGTGTCAAAAACTGCTTCACGCCTCTCTGAAAATAGACGACAGAAAAAAAAGAAAGAGAAAAATTAAACGATAATCGTGGCCACCCTGTCATAAAAAGCTGGAAACTGATACAGTTTTACTTCGATGGAAGCAAACGACCGGTCGTATCGACGGAGTTGTGAAAAACCTAAATGGCGTTCTCTGAAATTGCATGGCTTCAATTTGTTTATTTGATTATTTCTCCTAGCAGAAGCGCAGAAACGGAGATGTATCGGTGCGACTACAGATTAAACGATCCTCACCACAACGGAATAATGGTGGGAGCTCTTGTTTGTTTTGAAGTCCTCGGCGTTTCTGTACTTGTCAGAAGACAAGAGCTCACACCAAAACTTTCCATCTGCTCCTTTGGCGGCGGCCATGTTTGTGGAAAGGCACAAAGGGTTCTTGAGACATGAGAAAGTACACTCCAATTCATCGACCACGGTGGATAAACCAACTTGAGGAACATTAAGGTAGTATTGCTCGGCTTTTAACAATATACGTTCTCTGAAATTGTCAAAGACAATTTTGCCTTTTTTCAAAGGAAAAAGGAAAGAGACACTAAGTAAGAAAACTCTTTATCATTTGGCTTGTAAAATTCCTCAATCGACGAAGTAAAATAAAGTGAGTGGAGTTGAATCAATTCTGGTTTCGTCGGCTGGCGTAGCTACCTATCATGGTGGGCTATAAATTTCCTTCAGTACAAGGTGATGTTTCCTCATCAGGCGCTGCTCAGCTCAAACAGAGTAAAAAAACGTTCATTCACTCAAGTTTCGTTCTATTTTGTCATCGAGGTTCACTTCTGCCACAATATTATATAAAATCGAAACAAATTAAAGAGATTTCTAACCTGATAAACAGCTAACGCTCGAGGTCAAACTGTATAACACAAAGAAAGCGCAGTACTTCTCGACTTCGTACATGATGGAGCTTAAGTTTCGCTCTAGAAATTGACGCCAGTCTTATTATTACTATCTTTTTTTTACGGAAAACCGAAGTGCTTACAACGCAGTGTGTCAGAATACAATGCAGCTCTGCTGGTGTGTATACTGTGGTAATGCTGTGTACGTGAGCTCAAAGTAATTAACATGATGACTATTCAAGAAGTGAGGTGGTAACAGGTGAACTCCTTGCCTGTAACACAGCACGTATCCTGATTACACGCTACTACCAGTAATCGCAAGTCATGCAATATTGTTTTTTATTTCAAAAAGGCTGAATAAATATACTGGTGATAAAAAATAAAAATAAAAAGAATGTAAAAAAGATATACGGTTTACTAATACAGGTAAGACAAGTGGAAGTAAAGGTCGATTTGAAAAAGTAGTCTTTACGTTACATGTAATATTAATGATAATCATGAAAAAATATATGACAGTGAATTTTAATAAGGTTGGAGCTTGATAACTTGAGAAGGAAGATAGTTGTCAGTTCTCGTACGACTGCATTTCAAATTACTCCGTCAAATATTAGCGTCCATTAACAGTGCGCAAAATTGAAGTAAAATTAAATGTCGCTATCTTTTTTCTAGTCAAATAAAAGCTGAAAGTCTCAAAATAAAGCTTGAATTTGACATTGTCATTCAACGTCATTGACATTGTTAATGAATCATTAAGAGATGTTCCGTTGTTTTGTTAAGGGAGCCGCTCAAATTAGAATGAAAAAGGAAAAGAAAAAAGCGTGGGAACCAAAAAAAATATGTATGATGCACGATCCTAGTAGAAGAGAGCGCTAAAATGCAATAGCGAAAAACAGACCTGAAAAAAATCAGCTCTGTACGGGATTCGAACCACTGACCTCTGCGATACTAGTGCAGCGCTCTACCAACTGAGCTGACATGCCAACTGGGAGCAGGCCGTTAAGTTGATTCGTAATAAACCCGTGATGATAAATCAGATATGATGAATATATGAAGTTCATATATTTTGAACAGCGGTTATAGATAAACTGCAGTTATAGATTAATCAACTTAATTGAACTTCGTGTTGCGCAATTTTGATTGGATTACACACTTGTGATTTCAAATCAAGCTCGCGCTGCATGCTCGTTTAATCTTAAAACCACGCGCAAGATTTCACCCAAAATTGAGTTCCGCTCAGTCCAATTGCCATTCTTATGTAATCATTATTATTTACGATTATTAATCGTGGAAATAAAGGCAACGATATAGATATCTTTGGGTATACCAGAGATATTTGTTTCGTGGGAAACGTTCTTGAAATAGAATCCAAACCCTAGAGACATTGAAATCGCCATGCCACATGGGGAGTGATTTTCAATCTGCAGAACATTTCCACCTAACTGCACCAAGACTCAATCTATGTATTTGATTTTTTTAGATCTATGTTATTTGTTAGGTACATCGCCGTTTCTGCACGTGTCTAATTCATCCAGACTTCCTCGAGAACCAAAGCTAATTTTGGCGTCGTACCTGGAGGAAACAACTTCATTGATACTCAAATTACCAATTATTTATTTTTTTTCTCAGCTCTTAAGCGGGCGGTATTCTATTAATCCTGCGATCTTACTGGTTCCGAGAGCGGGCAGTATTCTTCCATCTGGCCCGCCCACAGAGGGCTGTAACCGTTTCGCGTCGAGTCACTTTACGGGACATCTTAAGTTTCGTTGCAACTTTTCACAAAATATATATCTCATTTTACCGCCTGGACAGAATTTTTAAGCAATGACTTCGGTCTCGACCTTTTGGCGATTATAACAGTAACTCTCTCTTCTCTCTCGCTCTAAAATCACTTTGGGTTTTGGGCAAAAATTTATTTGGAAATAAATTTTGTGGTACTAATATTTCAAAAAGATTAAAACGCGGCCTAAAAACAGTTTTTTATGTAATAATCGTTCACAAAAAAGCAACTTAGAAAGTTACAACGAGAAGTAGTTGCAGTTAACAATTATGTCAATCAATGTGACTCTCATTCATTGATACCTTCATTCCGCAACACAATTTGTTTGTTTGTGAAAGGTTGAGCGAATTGTTCATTTAAGTTCTTCTAGTCTTTAAATACACTTTCTCCCATTCTTTGCAATTCCCTTGAATTTGGACTTTTCTACCGTAAAATTCACAACAGAAACCAATGGAACTCGATTAATAAAAGTCGCGTTGAATCCCCTTGAGTCTAGCTGGAAAGAGTCTCATTGACCTCAGCTTTTCGGTGAAAGAAAGAAACAATTTACACACACCAGTACAGAAAACAAACAAGCAGACTGACAACCCCAAAACACACATTTGCATTCACTCACAATTCGACTTTGCGTGACATTTTAACAGGGAACAGGGGTAAATCTTCGAAGATTAATAGTCGTTGGAAATAAAACAATATTTTCCCTAAGATCTCTGGGTGTTCTTTTTTTACGAAAAGATAGACTCTTGGTCCTTTTACTCGTGTGTGTTTATCATACGAGTATTGCTGTTTATTCAAAAGCGTTCATGCGCTTTTTTCCTCTTTAATTGACAGGTGTCGTGTCGTAACAGTTACTTGTCAAAAAATGTTTAAAGTTTGCTTGGAAGCCTTTTAAATTACCTTTACCAATAAAAATGTCTCGGTGAAAGCCTTCTCTATAATTTGAATAACGTCTGTTTTCTTTATCATCCCCTCGCTAAAACATTGTTAAGTTTATGGAATATTTTCCCGTAATTAAACTCGTAATCGTAGCCCTAAATCATTCGGGCTCTTTGGCAATCATTTTGTTATGTGGTAGAAAAATATAGAAATGTTATTCACCAGCATAGGTCGGTCCTTATTGCGAAAATATATGCCCTCTGTCTTGAATACCACCCTTGGCCTACGGCCTCGGGTGGTATTTAAGACCTCGGGCAAAGTTTTTCCCGATGCGGAGCTCCTGTCTGGTGAACAACATAAAAAGCTTGATCCCAACTACAAAGAGGAGTGGCATTTAGTGAACCACCACCTTGAACTTTGCGATGGAAGGTATTATTATTGTCCTAAAGAAAATAACAAGTAGTGTAACCTAATAAAAAGTTTCTGTCGAGTGTTAGCAACCGGGGGACGTAGAGCACTTTACAGCCAAAACCAAATGTCTCGACGCAAGTCTCCGTAGAATCAAAAGTAAAATTAAGCGGTCTCTAAGATGTCCTTCGATCACGAAGTGATTATCACTATTTGGTGTGAAAATTGTAATGACGCGGTCTATTGGGTTTTTAGGTGGCTTACCCAAAGAACGTAGCCACATTGTGGCACGACCGGATTTATTTATTTATTTAATTATTTATTTGTCCACGAGAGTCGAGCACCAGTCACGGGGTTTAGTATCGTGCTGCGCAGATTTTTGAGTCATCTATCTTGGTTCTAAGCGTGAGTCAGAGTAGTTTTTCAGGTGATCGTATCACGAGTTAGTTCTTCTCACACAAGCCAACACATCCAGAACCGGCTTGTGTTATAAGTGCAGCTTGTGCAAGAGCTTTTACGCTCGTAAAAGACAATATGTAATTACTTCAATCTTCGGTACGGGTTTTACTACACTGTCGGTCGGCTTGATCGGTCGGCTTGATCGGTCGGCTTGATCGGTCGGCTTGATCGGTCGGCTTGATCGGTCGGCTTGATCGGTTGGCTTGATCGGTCGGCTTGATCGGTCGGCTTGATCGGTCGGCTTGGTCTATCGGTGCGGGTTGCACTACAGAGTGTCTGAAAGTGTTTGAAAGTGTTTGAAAGTGTCTGAAGCCACCCGAAAGTGCCATATTTGAAATAAGTTGTATCGTAGTTGATTTCTCCTTGCACTGTTGAGAATTCATGAAGGCATTATTCAAAACGACAAAAGTAAGTATGGGAATCATGCCGCCTTTCTCACGCAGTCGGCTTGTCTTCTAAGTGCGGATTACTGATAGGAGTCTGTTATTTACCAACACTGAAACAAGTTGTTTGAAAACACAAAATGTGGGATGAGGCCGTGTTTTGTTTTTCTCAGATTATGAGTGTACGGCTAGAATTTATGTGACTAATCGGTGCCGTCACGTTTCACGTGTAAATTACCGGAGCGTTTTTTATCCTGAATTTCTGTTCGTACCACATGCTCAGTAAGAAAATTACTTAATAAGTCTTTCAGGTACATGCTTAAATACAATTTTTAGCGAGTGAATGAAGATAGGAGTTTTTGTCGCCATTTGAAAATCGAACACTGCTGTTGTCTGGAAATTCAATATGACAACTTCTTCAAATGAAATTATTCTTTCATGTTTACATAGCTAAACCGATTCAAAAACGTCTAACGACTAACCTGAAACTGCAGTTTGTCGTTAACATGGAAACCTTGGTGCCTATTATGATTGATTCCAAACTTTGAGGAAGTAATACATTGAAAATCAGTAACAAGGTGGTTTTGCTTTTATTAAAGTACGAAATGTGATTAGTATTATGTTTTCCAAGTAATTTCCTAGAATTATTCAGAACTTCACATTTCATGACTTCCTAGAAACTTGTGCAAGGATCTTCATCGTTACTCAAGATACCAAATCTAGCTTTGGAAGCTAAACTCCAACTACAAAGTGGGTTAATTAAAGCCTGCAATATCCCAGTGGTATTGTAAGGAGGCCTGTGAACCAATCAGCGATTTCCACTTTTCACGGCTCAATGATATATATATCTTATTAACCAAGCGCGAGGGCCGTACTGGGAGAATATCGGCCTGAGGTCTTGACAGTACGGGCCGAGCGCAGCGAGGTCCGTGCAAAAAAGATTGAAGGCTGATATTCTTTCAGAACGGTCCCGAGCAAGCTTGGTTAATAAGAGATTTATTACACGACTGAAGTTCAAAGGGATACAAGTGTGGTATCATTCGGGACCATTCGGGACAGTGCCCGGTCCAATACTTAGAGAATATTGGACCGGCAATAGAGCATTTTGATTGGTTGATTTTAGTAATTGGCCCTCTGAATGCCCGAGTCGTGTAATAAGTTGCGGTATTGCCCGTCAGCGATCAGTGAATATAAGGAGCTAGCCTGCCTCTCGATGGCAAGAAAGTTAATTTGCTGACGAGTTCTTGGATAGAAAGCAGTGAACACAGGTGGGTAAGAGAAAGGAAAAACAAACCCGGATCAGAGGCATGGAGCGTTTATCTAGGAGCCTTATAATTATTAATAACTTAGTTCAACCTGAACAGAATTATGACCAATTAATTTTTTTTAGTTATGTTATGTATTTGTCATCGTCACCTTTTTCGGACGAGTAGCCAGACAGGCGCCTAATTTGGTTAGGAGAGAAGATCTGACGTCAATGTTTCAATTGAAGGTAACGGTTTATGCACTATTGTGTATTACAAACCTACAGACTCGCATAATTACTTGTTATATTCGTCTTCGCATCCATCTCACGTTAAGAATTCCATTCCTTTTTCTCAGTTTCTAAGACTTCGTCGTTTATGTAGTGATGACTCTGATTTCCACCACAAATCAGAGTCAATGTGCCAGTTCTTCGATAAACGTGGTTACCCTGTTTCCGTCGTTCAAGCGGGTTACCACCGCGCTCAACTCATTGATCGACATTCAGCATTACAAACGTCGCATAAGGAAGATTCCGACCGCATTCCATTCACTCTCACGTTTCACCCTCACAACCGCTCAGTTAAATCCATCATTCTTAAAAACTTTAAATTACTTCAAAACGATTCAGAGACCAGCACTATCTTTTCGCAGCCTCCGCTCATTTCATTCAAACGCGACAAAAACATAGGCAATTTTTTGGTCAGAAGTTCTTTTCAGACTAATGACCAACCAGGCACTTTTAAATGCGCTCGTGCACGATGCAAAACATGTCCTTTCATTCACAACACTGATAAAATATCGGGACCTAAACGATCCATGAACATCACCGATCACTTCACGTGCACCTCCACCAATGTAATCTCTTGCATAACTTGCACTTATTGCAAAAAGATATACATCGGCGAAACAGGCAGAAGACTAGGTGACCGATGGCGAGAACACCTTCGAGACGTGGAAAGGAATGACAAGGACACATCGAAACCAGTCGCTAGACATTTTCATTTACCTAATCATTCTAAGCAACATATGGCAATCTGCGGTCTTTCCTTGCACTTAGGTGGCACGGAAAGTCGTAAAAATCTTGAACAAAAGCTCATCTTTCAAACCGGCAATCTAAATCCCACAGGGATCAACGAACGCTTTCCATTCCCCTAATTTATTCATGTTTTTCTCGTTGCCATGCTCCCACCAATAACGTAGCTCCATTTTCTGCCTTTAAAAGCACACAAAATCCACAATTCCTCTATTCGCTCCGACGAAGGGCTAACGCTCGAAACGTCAGCTTTTGTAATCATTACGGTGGCCAATTTGCCATTTCAACTTTGTTGATATATCCAAATTATTAGGAGAGAAGAAACTGACAGATGACTTACCAGTATTTGCTTAAAGTTAATTGCTTAGAACTCATTATCCTATCTTTATTCCAATGGGAAGCGATCTAAGTTTGGAACGTTGCTTAACAAACAGGGATACAGATGCTCGATTAAAATTACTTTATATAGGCCCAAGCACTTTTTATCAACATCAAACTGACCTAGGCAGGTACCATCTTCTGAATGAAACTTTTGCAAAGCGATGGAATCAGGAGTGACCTTCGGTATTCTGTTCCTGCTCTCTGTGTTCCTTATTCTAGGATCTGACGGGATAGGATTACCATATTGCCGTGGGGTAAGTACCGTGGACACGTACAACCACAATGCAGGCGGGTAAATTCAGCTCAGTTTGGTCCCGTAAACCCTTCGCAGCGTTTTCCTCGAAGCAGTGAAGTCAGTCACACCAAAACTGGGTCAAGCTTTAACCAAAAGCCCTTAAAAATCACTTAAACTTTGAAAATGAAATGTATTTCTGAATCTCAGTAACATGTTGTGTATTTGTTTTCCTTTATGGTGTGCGAGAAAACTGAGAGAAAGGCGCGAAAGACAGCTAGGTCTGCCTAGCAGCGCGATGGCTGGATTGTGAACAGATGCTGCGAGATGAAGAGACCAAGAACAAAATGACTAGCGACTTGGGAGTTACAAACAAATGGGGATGTCGATTAAAACCAGAGTCCACAACGATTCTTACTGTGGTTTGTTTTACCTTAGACCTTGCTATCTTATTAGGACAGCAAAAAAATACTTCATGTGTTGGTCTTGAATTGCAGGTAAAACTCAAATATTCTGTTTTGTTCTTTAATAATTGTCGCTTTTTTATAGCCACACGCCTGTAATTCCTCCGACTCGAAATAACCCTTCGAATTCGCAAATTCGTACACTGAGAAAGAATCAAAATATAATTAGATAAGGAAAAACTGTTTTCAATCCTTGAAGCGTATCTTTTTTAGGACGAACTTGACGAACTTTGCGACTCACGCCTTTGAGATGTAAGTGTACAATTTGTTCACTTCTGTCGAAGAGCTCACTTGCGATAACTAATTTGAGATTGAAGATAACTATCTTGCTTTAAGGCACTTTCTGCACTGGCTGCAGCAATACATGTACTTCTGGAAAAGAATACAATGCACACGACCGACAAAATGAAAATCAAAAGCTGCTCAAACTTTTCATAAATGTGGAAAGATAGCAAGATCGTGTTCTTGCTTTTATTTGGGTCATCGTCTGCGCTACCCTGGATAACAGTGGTAAGGCTGCCAGTCTATGAAACGGGAAAGAAAATTTTAATTATCCCGTTTTCTCCTCAGGATAGGAAACACTTTGTCGAGTTTACAGTTTAAAGACGCCACCATTATGGAGGGGTCTTTCGTTATCATGATTGACGTTATCATGATCACTGCTTTCCCAAGGCAATTTTTACCAGCTTTTTTCGGCCAAATCTCTCTCGATACGAAAAAGAACTTTCTGGATATTATTCCTGCGCTCAAATTTTACCATCTTTCTTATTTTCTATTTATTCACACTACAGAATACGAAATTTTTCATCCTAATAATATGCAGGATGTATGTCACATACGAATCTGATAATTGCTTTGTTTAGCTCACCACAGAGTTTTTTGTGTCTCAGTAGCAAAGTATCGGAGCAGGAATCCGAAGGGTTTTTATTCAATTCCTGTTGTAGACTCAGAATTTTATTCTTTGTCTCTTGCTCGAGAAACCACAATTAACATATCTCATTTTAGCTATTCTTTTTGGTTGTTATCTTCCCTTTACATTTTGATAATTACAAACCAGTTTATTAAGTCATGAGTGGATAGCACAATTCGTGAAGTAGTCGCACTGCTGAGAACCAATCAGATTGCTTGGATTACTGATGATTTCAAGATGGATGTACTAAAAATGATTACAGTGGAACATGTATAAGGGGGCACTGTATTAAGCGGTCACTCTGTATCAAGCGGTCGGTTGTCAAAGTACCGAAGTTGCTTTCCCTTTATCATGTTAATTTTTACCTCCACATTTAGCGGTCACTCTTTAATTTATCTTTAAAGGCCCATTTTCAACCGAGATGCCCTGCGCGCCCAAATCATTTTTCATATATGAAAAATACGCTATTTTCCTCGAAGTTGCGGAATCGCTTTGATATCTTATTCCATCTTACTAATTAGGGCTTTCAAAATTCCATCTTGAATCATGTGCGAACAACAAACTATCGTAGTATCCGTATCAGTAAATAGTTTTTAATTCTTATATGTATGATGGTGAAAAACGTCATTTGAAAAGTTGATGCCGCTGAAGAAGCGGTGTAGAGGAAGGCCGGGTCTGCCCGGCTCGGCAAAGGTTATTCGACTTCGAGAGTCTGTGTATGATTTATGGAGGGCAAGGAAAACAACAATGGGTTTCGGTAACACTACAGACAGTGCTTTTGCAGAAATGTTATTGCATTGTTCCTACGATGGAACTAGAGACTCCGGGGAGATTTTTTCGAGGTGAGAATAATTATTTGACTGATTTTTACTTGAGATCCTGAGATATGTATGTAAGCGATCTCATTTGTACAAGTCATTATTCTATAATTGAAATGCGTAGAGTAAATCAGTTTTGGCCAATATTGGTTATTTGTTTATATTTTATTTAGTGTTGAAGCCGAACAATTTCCTTCAACATCAAGTAAGCTTTGTACAAGTTTTATACACAGACTCGATTTATGATTTTTCAGTCTCAAATATTTAGCAGCAAATTTGTTTACTGTGTTCTTCAACAAATCTTTGTTTTTCTTTTTAATAGTGTTTGTGAATGGCTATCAGAGTTCGCCATTTAACAATAGCGCGATTCCAAAACAAAAACAAACGACTGCAAAGGATCTCGGATGAAAATGGGCCTTTAAGGCCTGTTTGTATTGTTTTCCACCTGAATCAAACGGTCATTCTAAGCAGAAACCCTGAAATAAAACTAGGACAAATCTTTCAAATAACTTTTAATCCATGTTTCTCTTCCAAAATCAATATATATTATTCACCAGCCGGGAGGTCCGTATTGGGAAAAACTATGCACGAGGTCTTGTATACCACCCGAGGCCGTAGGCCGAGGGCGGTACTCAAGACAGAGGACACAGTTTTTTCCGATACGGACCGACCTATGCTGGAGAATAACATTTTTATTTTTTTCTAACACACAACAAAATGATTTCCAAAAGAACCCGAATGATTTAGGGCTACAAGTAGGAGTTTAATTAAGGGAAAATCCTCCATAACCTTAATAATTTGTTAGCGAGTGAATGATAAAGAATGCAGACGTTATTCAAATTAAGGAAACAGTACTGGTGTGACAAACACACACAAGTCAAATGACAATGCGACGATCTTCTCGTAAAAGAAAAAAAAAACTCTCAGAGATCTTACAGAAAGTATTGTTTATTTCCAACGACGATTAATCTTCAAATATTTACCTCTGTTCCGTTTTAAAATGTTACGGAAAGTCAAATTGTAAATGAATGCAAATGTGTGTTTTGAGTTGTTAGTCTGCTTGTCCGTTTTCTGCAGTGGTGTGTGTAAATCTGTGTTTCTTCGACTAAAAAGCTGCAGACAGTGAGACTCTTTCCAGCTAGACACAAGGGGATTTAATGCGACTTTTATTCATCAAACTCCTCGGTCTCTGATGAGAAGTTTACCGTAGAAATGTCCCAATTCAAGGGATTTGCAACAATAGGCGAAATTGTATTTATAGAAGAACTCAAAACTTCGCTCAACGTTTCACAAACGAACAAATTGTGTTGAAGAATTCAGATATTAACGAATAAGAGTCACATTGATTAACGTAATTGTTAGCTGCGACCACCTCTCGTTGTAACTTTCTAAGTTACTTTCTGTGAGGGATTATAAATAAAAAATTGTTTTTAGGCCGCGTTTCAATCGTTTGAAAAACAAATTTAGTACCACCAGTTTATTCCGAAATCAATTTTTGCAGAAAAACCAGTGATTTGAGAGCCAGAGAGAAGAAAGAATGAATATTACTTATCGCCAAAAGGTCGCGACTGAAGTCTTTGCTCAAAAATTCTGCCCGGCCGGCAAAATGAGGTATATTTGTGAAAACCTGCAACAAAGATTGAGATGTTTTGCAAAGTGACTCGAGCGAAGCGGATACCGCCCGTTGTGAGCGGGCCGGATGGGGAGAATACTGCCCGCTCTCTGAATCAATTAGATTGCAGGCTCTTTTGAACACCGCCCGCTCACGAACTAAGAAAAAAAATAAAAGTAAGTATTATTTCTTCTGCACATTTAAGTTGTCAATTGTCTATCGCTTCTTATAAAAAACCCCCAATCTGTGGATCAGGTTGTTAGCGGTCGACCTATATTAAGCGGTCATCCCGCCATTCCCTCACGGTGAACATGACGATTGTGTTTGTGATACTAAATGTTTTTTTAAAAGAGTTATCAATTTATTTCGGCGAACAGCTGGTTTGCAGTTATGCACCTATATCTGCATCAAGAAGACGGAAGATAACAGTGATGCAAAGGACAACTAAAGCGAGCAATGTTTATAGTTTTTTCTCGAGTAAGGAACAAAGAAAAGATCATGACTCTATGCGAAGAGTCGAATCAAAGAACTTCGAATTCCGCGCCTCGATGCTCTGCTACCAGGATACAGAGAACTGCGGTGAGCAGTTACCAGTTTCACTTGGCTTGCATACGA
This sequence comes from Stylophora pistillata, assembly GCF_964205215.1. Taxonomy (NCBI): domain Eukaryota; kingdom Metazoa; phylum Cnidaria; class Anthozoa; order Scleractinia; family Pocilloporidae; genus Stylophora; species Stylophora pistillata. The sequence continues at coordinate 21,176,015 of NC_142524.1, forward strand.
CGAGAATATGGAATGCCGTTTGCTTAGTGTGAGTTAATAGAATGAGAGAGATGGTAAAGTTGAGGCGCGGTAATGCGATAAAGAAAAATGCTTTTTATCGTGGGTAGAGTCTGCTGTAAACACCACCTCCATCAAAAATAAAAATGATTAAACATGAAGGAAAACAATTCGGTAAATTTTGACGGGAAAGCAATGTATCCTTTTCTACCCTAATGTCTTGTTCGTTTGCTACATATTTTTAACAGTAAAGACAATTTTTACCAAGATTTTCTGAGGGAAATAATTTTTCCTTTATCTTGCTCTGAGTAGGCTTACAAATCTCACCTTCAACAGTCAAAGGTAGTCCAAACAAATGGCATAGCTTTATCGTTAGAAGGATTGTTTGGTCAAGAGCCGGAGATGATATTACCGATGTCCTATGACTGACGCTGCGCTGACATCCTCTCCACGGGAATAAAAGGCTAAATTGATAGATAAGCAAGCCATGTGATTGACCAAAAATTAAGAGGAAAGCGAAATGTCCTGTTTCTGTGAACGAAAGCACGAAGTTTTCCTTTTCTCTTAGTCCGTTTTCGTTCTTTTTTTTTTTTTAAATAATATCTCTTTAAATTTAAACGATGATGTAATCTATAAGCTGGTAATCAGGAAAATAAATGACCTGTCTTGAATCGGACGAAAATGGAACAATACTGATTGAAATGTGACACTAGTGTCAGAAAATGTACAATACAATAGGTATATCATTTAAAATCGCAGATTAGAGTCCAAAATCGAATAAAAATGTATGAAATCGAACAAAAGTGTTTAATAGTTTCTAAAACCGGTTAGATACCATGAACATTGTACGATGGTGTTCAAAATGTGACACTAGTATCTGAATTCGACAATGGTGTTCGAGATCAGAAACCGGTACCAAAAAAATAAGAAATGATTGTCATGTGTGACAGATGCCACGTTCGGTATGATAGAGTTGGGCCCGTTGCTAGGGCCAAAAGTGAAGGTGTCGATTTTATATCGAATTCCTCTTCGAGAGAAGCTCTCTGCAGTGAAGTTTGTGAGAAATTAAGGTTATGCTTATTTTTTCTGTTATCAACTTTCCAAAGTTCAATTTATTGCAACAAGATGTATCCCATGGCTGCAATGCGTTGTACTCCATTATCTGCATCAAGTGCAGCTTCGTTTCCGCAAGTTTCGTGGTCATCTAGACTTCCACCTGTACCAAATCCGATTCTGAAATCGCTACTATTGCAGTCATTGTCAAAGTTTCCTAGAATGCCGATTCTTGTATTAGATCAGTCCAGTAACCGGAAGAATAATGAAACGTGGTCTGGCAAAGGAAACAATGTTACAGCTGTAAAAGGTTAAGTCTGACGACCTCATAGAATTGTGGCTACAAAAGTACATGGCACTTAGTTCTAGAAAAAAGGAATGAAATTGCATGCAGAGTTCACAGTATTCTTCAATTATCGTCTAACCATCTTGTCCTAATTGATAAGAGGAAATAATATGCCAGAGGTCTCAATAGCAGCCAAACAAACTCAGTAGGCAGTTACTTACTTTAATGTGGAGCTTAGATCCTTGCAAGACATTACAGCTGGAAAAGACAGTCAGTTGTAACGATTAAACAAGTCCGACCCTCCAATATTTTCTTTTCTGAACTCTGAATATGCCTTAAAATTACGCCATATGATACCAGATGCATGTAACTTTGGTTTAGCAGTTTGAAAGGAAGAGAGATGCTTTTTGTAAAACGATATTTTTGAAAGTAGGCCCTGTAGTCTTAAACTTTGATTACTGTACAGTGAATCGCAAATCCTTCAAACGGGAAGAGCTGCCCACTAAATACAGGATCTTTATAACAAGATCAGTTATATCAAGTGTCCGCTTCTATCTGATTAAGGTGTACTAGTCCATTTTAGAAAAAAAAAAGGAAAATAAAATAAGAGATAGAAAGAATACAATGGATAAAATAGAAATTGGACTAGTATCTGCTTATATCAGGCATCCGCTCAAAACCTGTCCCTAACTCAGTTGCTGTGTTTCAAATAGAGAAAAATATTTGTTCGCTAACCCCCAGTAAGAGATTTGGATATTTTTCTTTATTTGTGCTCCTTTGCATTCTCTTTCGTCGATGAACTTGACAGAATTTTAATTAAAAAGGCCAAATGAACAGGAAATGGTTAAATGCAGTGATCTATCTTCATTTTTACCTGTTTCGTAATATTTACCAGTGAAACCTTTCTTACAGACACAGTGAAACGCATAATTTTGACGGATAAGACGAACATTGTGACTGAAAAAAATGAGAAAACAGACGCATTATTAAGTAAAAAAGACTTCAATAAAAAATTAGAAATTCAGAATTTATGTGTAGTTCATTAGTGGCCCCATTGAAAAGATAGAAAAGTTTCTCATTTCTTATCGTCAGCTGGAAAATTTAAGAGTGCTCTGGCAATGCTTTCGAGTTCAACCTTGGTCGATTCGTCTAAGCGATCTTGGATTTCAAGGTATAGAAAAATTGATTAATTAAAATACAAATAAATAATGAAAAAATAATTAAAAATAAAACATCTGAATGACTTATGTGACTGGTGTCCAAATATGTTCTAAATATACTCAGCTGAGAAAACGGTTTTCTTTGTTTTCACTTGGGCAAAAGCTGTACTATTAAGTCCTTGTTTGATCTGGTTGAAATGCTTCAGAAGTGGATTTTATTATTATCCTCACGATTCTTAAATAACTCAAATTTCTGTCAAAAACTGCTTTAAGTCTCCCTGAACATAGACGGCTAACAAAAGAGGAAAATTGAACAATAATCGTGGCCACAATGTCATCAAAAACCTTAAACTGATACAGTTTTTCTTAGATGGAAGCAAACGACCAGTTTTATGGACAGACATGTGAAAAACCTAAATGGCGCTTTCGGAAATTTAATGGCTTAAATTTGCTCATTTGATTATTTCTCCTTGCAGAAGCGCAGAAACGGAGATGTGTCGGTGCGACTACAAATAAAACGATCCTCACCACGACGGAGTAATGATGCAAGCTCTTGTTTATTTTGAAGTCTTCAGCGTTTCTGTACTTATCAGAAGACAGCAACTCACACCAAAGCTTTCCATCTGCTCCTTTGGTGGCGGCCATGTTTATGGAAAGGTACAAAGGGCTCTTGAGACATAAGAAAGTACACTCCAATTCATCCACCACGGTGGATAAACCAACTTGAGGAACATTAAGGTAGTAGCGCTCGGTTTTTAAAAATATGCGCTGTCTGAATTTCTTAAAGAAAGTCTTGCCTTTTTGTAAAGGAAAAAGGAAAAGGGAATGAGATGCAATGTAAGAAAATCCTTGATTATTTGGCTTTTGAAATTTTCTGCAATCGATGACGTAAAATAAAGTAAGTGAAGTTGAATCAATTCTGGTCTTGTCGGCTGGCATGGCTACTTGTGACGGTGGGGCTTCCTCGTTAGGCGATGCTCAACTCAGAATAGAAAAAATAATGAATTTTTCAACTAAAGTTTCGTTCTATTTTGTATATCTTATGCAACGAGGTTCACCTCTGCCACTATGATATGGTTTAAATTGGGAACAAATATAAAGAGGTTTCTAACCTGATAAACAGCTTACGCTCGATGTTAAAATGAAAAATACAAAGAAGGCGCAATACTTCTTGGGTTCGCGCATGATCGGGCTCAAGTTTCGCTCTGGAAATTGGCGCCAGTCTTCTTATTTTTGTCTTTTTTCACAGGAAACCCAAGTGCTTACAATGTAATGTGTCAGAATACAATGTAGCTGTGCTGGTGTCTGTATTGTTGTATAGTTGGTACGTGAGCTGAGGGCAAAAAACATAATGACTATTCAAGAAAGTAACGTTTTAACAGGTAAACTGTTTGATTTTGACTCACCACGTACATGTAACTACGAGTAATTGCAAATCGAGCAAAATTACTCTTCTTGCAAAAAATGTTTTAAATGAATGAAAATAAAAGAAATAAAAAACGATATACAGTTTGCTAATACAGGTAAGACAAGTGAAGTAAAGGTCACTTTGAAACATGACTCTCTTGGTCTTTTACATGCAATATTAATGATATCCATGAAAAAAAATGATAACAGTGAATTTTAAGAAGGGTGAAGCACGATAATTTGCGAATATAGTTGTCAGCTCTTGTACAGCTGCATTTCAAACTACTCTGTCAAATATTTTCATCAATTAACAGTGTGTAAAATTGAAATAAAATGAAATGTCACGATCTTTTTTCTAGTCAAAGAAAAGATGAAAGTTTCAAAATAAAGCTTGAAATCAACACTGTCATTCAACGTCATTTGCATCGCTAACGAATATGTTAAAACATCTTCAGCTGGTTAGTTATGGGGGGCCGCTCAAATTAGATGAAAAAAAAAAAAAGAGAAAGAAGCGTGGGAAGCAAATAAAACATTTTATAAATTTCCTTATGAGATGATTCTTAGTAGGAATGACGAAGTTTTTGACGTCCAAAACGTGCAGAGTTTAAGGAAAAACTTTTGTTGTTCACTCAACATTACCCAACCAGTTGATTTTGAAAATGACAATGCGATATGAGTCGCCCTTGATAAAACAAAAGTTTTTATCGTAAAGGCAATATTGACAAAAGAAGATTAGTTAAACATGAAGTTAGAAAACTGCAATTTTATTTCCTTTATCCTTTGATTTTGTTTTTAGTAGGCGCTATATTCATTGTGTTGATATCTACAAAACTTCCCTTGTCTTGATCGACACTTTCACTTGGTTTTTTCGGCAAAAATTGATTTCGAAATAAATTTTATGGTACTGAATGTTTCTTTTCAAAAAGATTGAAAAGCGGCCTAAAAGCAATTTGCTATTACTTAATCCTTCACAAAAAGGAATTAAAAAAGTTAAAACGAGAGTTAATTGCACTTACAATTACGTTAATCAATGTGACTCTCATTAATACCCGAATTTTTCAGCACAATTAGGTCGTTTGTGAAACGTTGAGCGAAGTTCTAAGTTCTTCTAGCCTATAGGAAAGAGCCTGAGTCTCATTGACTTCAGCTTTTCGATGGAAGAAAGACAAGATTTACACACACCATTGCAGAAAACAAACAACTGGACTGAGAACTCCAAAACACACATTTGTATTCACTCACAAATAGACTTCGTCACTTTATGTTTTTAACGCTCACTAGGCAGATGGAAAGATGAGTCGCTTGAATTCAGGGTAAATTTGCATAAATGCTTTTTTAGAAGTCACATTAATATTGAAAGATATCAATCATGGGTTTTAAGAAGGGCAAAGCTTAAAGAGGCGGATTCAAACTACGATTTTTAAGACTTAAAGCTGCAATTAAGCTGACTACTATTAAAAAAACTACTTTCTGGTGGTCTATAGTTTCCAATACCCAGTGACCAAGAAGCCTGGCTATCGAAATTACTGACAAAATTTTATATTCTTTTAGCTGGACTAGACACTTTTAAAATGTTAAATAGGTCACCTTTGCAAAATAAAGGATTGAGGATTCTTTCATGCTTAGCGTACGTGCGAAATATTGGTTGCTCAAGGCACTCTGACTTTTGTTTTTGTTTTTGATTGTCTGTTTGTTGGTTGGTTACCTTTTACTCGATTTTCTCCAGTTTTTTCCTTCCGAAAATGTCAACACTCCAAACTCCGATTCTGAATGGAGACAATTGAAGACGTCAAGAGCCTGCTTGGGTGTCTCCATCTGTCTCCTGCTTTGATAGAACATGTGATTGAACGGTAATGGAAGTGAGATGAGTATGTAATGATAAATCTCTATTGACTTGACGTGGTTTAGATGGCTGAGTTGCTAGTCTACTGGGTAAGATTCCCTTTACATTTTGTATATATTGTATTTCAAAACATTTACAACGCAATAAGCGGTGCTTTTCGATGGATACGTGTCACTGGACCAAGATGTATCCTATGGCTTTGATTTGTTTATCTCCGTTATCTGTAAGGTACACTGCGGAGTTTCCGCATGTGTTCGAGTCATCCGGTTTTCCCCCAGTACCAAAGCCGATTCTGGCATCACAACTGGAGCAAAGATCTTCATTGTTACTCAAGATACCAATTCTAGCTTTGGAAGCTGAACTCCAACTACAAACAGGGTTGAAGCCTTCGATGTTGCAGTAGTATTGTAAGGAGGCTTGTGAACCAATCAGCGATTTCCACTTCTCACGGCCCAATGATGTGTTGCGGTATTGCCCGTCAGCGATCAGTGAATATAAGGAGCTAGCCTGCCTCTCGATGGTAATAAAGTTTATCTGCTGCCCAATCTTCATACCAAGACAGATCTTTGAAAAGGGTGTGTTCCAGTATGTTGGTAGCTTGGTCTCGTGTGAATCAAAAGCAGTCTTTCCTCCCTGGACGTTGTATGTAATTTTATCCGACCAGTAACTCGAGCTGTAGTGAAATGTGCTCTAAAATGGTATGAAAGTTGTCTTAAATAAATTTGGTAACTCCTGCAAATAATATTCCAAGTGGCAAGCTAGGACACTCCTAATTCGCATTGAGGCTAATACACCCAGTTAGAGTTCATTTTAATATGATAGCACTGCAATAGAGGAAAGACATCAGAAAGCTGTTTGTGTCACTATCTTTTGTAAATAGGACTTAAGGGTTCTACATAGGGTCACCGAGAAGGTGGTTGCAGCTTCACGACTGGTGTTCAATGCCAAAACTGATGTTTATTTTCAAATAACTTTTATTTTCGTTTGCTTTTGAGCCAAGATGCATTCCAACAATACTTTTGTGTGGACCGTTCGAGCTGCCTCGAATATCAAGAAGTACAGATTGTTAAAAATAATTGGCAAAAAAATTCTAAAGGATCCCAATCCAGGTCCAACTGGTAAATCGCAAATAACTCGAAGGGGCTATAACTAAAGTGAACAAGGAGATTTCAGTTTCCTGTCATCGATAGTTTGGATGTGTTTCATTTGAACAGCTCTTCAGTTGCGAAATTTCTGTAAATATTATTTCTGCAATGAGATGTCTCACTTATTTTATACATGCTGGAAAACGTGAATGTAATCTTGACTAGTGGTACCCTATCTACCTTACTGCCGTCAATCTTCATGACTGGTGTCCATACTCCATCTCCACACCCAAAATCTCCAAAGTGACAGAAAATGGGGGTCGCTTTGGAGTCAAAGTGGAGTGTGACCAATCGATTCAAGTTTGAACTACATGGAGACAAATTAAAATAGTAAAATAATGCAAACGGACTTGGTCAAAAGGGGCTTGTTTCACTTGTATTTTATATTTCACTTTTTACGTTAATAATTCCAGGACTACCTTTGCTTTCTAACACTGTTGCCTCTGGCTAGGGATTTATCATTTGACTTCATCCAACAACGCTGGTTGCCGAGTATGTTTGTATGAAAATCAAAAAGGGTCGAGGAGAAAAGTATTTGCAATTGGCTTGGACGGTACTGTTGGTATTTTAAGAGAAAAACCATCACTGGGATCCAATCACAAAATGATATACCGGATTAGGCTGAAATCATTTCTAAAAAGTCATATACATATATAGAAATTAAATGTAAAGTATGTTACAGAAAATTTAGGAAGAGACCGTTTAGAATAAAACTCACTTGTAAGCTGTTCCGAGCTCTTTGCATGACTTTGCAGCTGAAAGAAAAGTACAAAAAGAAAAAAAATACAATCACAAACAAATGGTTGCAACAAATAGTTGTTATACATAATTTAGTTACCTTACCAAAGGCTTTTCCAAAAGGCAATACAAAATGCGTATAACACATGCAGCGACTGTGCCTGTGACAACGCAAAACTGGCACTCTGATTAAAAAGATTTCAAAGGAGATTGTCAAAGGTGAAGCGTCCACAGAAACCACTCAATTTTAAGGTTTAGCCCAATTTGGAATAGTTAAGTTATTCTTAGGGATCACATAAAGCGTTAAGAAGTAAATTCGTATTCAAATTAAACATTTCAATGACAGAGATCAAAATTACCAAGTTCTGGCGACTTTACTATACCTCTCCTTAAATTAAGACTTGTGCTAAAATAATAATAAAAAAAAACAGCTTCTGTTACTTTTAAGAATGCGGCTTGAATACGCTATCACCGTTTAGGACTAGAAATTTATTCTACTAGAAGGATGACAAGATAGAGAACTCTGGCGCAAAGGTACAAAACTCACCTATGCTGCAATTCTTTCCTATAAAACCTTCCTCGCAAAGACATTCAAACGCATCATTTCCAATATCAGTTATCAGGCAGGTACCTCTGTTATGACACCTCGAGGATGGACAAGTCGACTGAAATTAAAAAATACTTATTAAGCTTGACTGTATGGAAATTAAAAAGGTTCGACATTATATCCAAAAATGTAGCACAGTCACACAGCGTTTCCGGATAACAAATTGAATGAATTGATTGAAAAATGCTTTGCCCGATGGTTTGACATGAAACTATTTGGAACATCATTTTTATCCGTTTATTTTGGTCTATGCTAACGAGATATTATCAAAACGATGTGTTATTTCCATTTTCTTTATTCTTAAAACTACATTGCTGCCTTAAACACGGTATAAAAACATACATGTGCCACTCAATTCACAATAAAACACCTTTCTCATCAAAACACATTCAGATAGGGCGATATTGAACCATCCAGGGCATGTTGGCCGTAAAAATTCATTTGTTTTGAGATATGAGGCGAGCAACCTTACCATAATTGAAAAGTGATGCGAACTCTTGTTTTCTTTGAACTCCATAACATTTCTGCCTTTTCCAGACGACAGCAACTCGCACCAAAACTGTTCATCTGCTTCTTTAGAGGTAGCCATGTTTGCTGAAAGACAGCTAAGGCTTCTGAGGCATCGAAAGACGCACTCAAGTTCGTCGTGTACCCTCGTTGCTACAAAATGTGGAACATCTAAATAGCGGTACTCGGTTTTTGAAAACAGCCGTCCATTAAAACTATCCTGCAAATTGTTCTCTCCTAAGGGGATGACAACATAAAGCAAACATCAATTATATACCATGTAAAAAAAAAAAACTCCTTTCAAATCAAGAGCTCAAAAAGGTTACAGCTAGAACGTAAAAGCTTATTGAGGATATTGTGAGTTTGTAATACAACAAATGATCATTAGCACACGCCTCACGCCTCAAAAAAGGTTCGCGCATGTCAATTTCTGCCTGTTTATTTTTTGCCTGGTTATGATTTGAAGTTTCGTCTTTCTTTTGCTCTAAATTCTATCAGGGATACGATAGAAAGCTTTATCATTGTGAGGGGCTATCTCACAGTTCAAAGAGTACCGTGATCGTCGTCTTTAGCTTCCCTTGTTAATAAGCAACTGCAATTATCTCTGACCTGAGGAGCAGCTGAGGTTCGCTCTCAAAGTGAAAAACACGAACAAAATATAAAGTTCAGTAGCAGTGTGCATCGTTGAACACGCGATCTTCCGGGCCATTGATGAAGGCAACAGCATTAACGAAACTTTTGTGACACGATACGATGCAATCCAAATGCGACAAACAGCCGATATGCTAAATGTAATATTCTGTCATAACATTTCTGTAATTTTGTTCCAAGCGCTTCAGGCAAAAACAAAATGAAATTTAAATATAAGCCAGGTAGCAGGTTAGCTTAAAGTTAAGCTGAACAAATAAAAGTTGTTGACATGGTTAATCTTGTAGATGTATGCATCCTTTCATAACATTTATTTGCGGCCACAGAACTGACAGCCAAACCTATATACTCTCTGTGACATGAAATTAGGCAAAAAGGATTGATTGTCTTTGGTAACTGAAAATATAGCATTGATATTGAATGTAAGGTGATAACTCGCGACCAAATTCACTATCATCAATTCAGCTGCCCTTCATGTTACTTCAGAATACATCATTAAAGCAGCGATTTCAAGTTTTCGAATGTTAATTTTCATTTTTATCATCAATCAAGATTCAACCTTTTATTATTATCGAGAAATACTAAAGGGTTCCTTTACAAGTTATTTCATCTTCTTACAAAACTCGTACCATTCAAAGCCCGTTAAGACTCTCTTATATATTTGCACCTCACTTTGGCATAGATTTCGAAGAGATAGAGCGTATTTGCAAATCAGAGAAATGCAAAGGGAAGTCTCCGTGGCATGCAAATTCCTTTTTCGTGCAACCATGAAAAGACAAAAACAAAAAAATAGAAATTTTAATTCGATTTATTCGTTACAGATGGTTTCTTTGGCTATTGGTATTCTAAATTCAACGTTAGAGTACATATAGTTCATAGATTTTTTAATTCTCTATACTTATTCGTTGCGTAAAACACAATTACATTGAGCTATGCCCTCAGCCGCATAAAAAAGAGCCAGCTTCCAATGCAATAAAGCTAAGTACATTTTCACGCTAAAAATATGTATTATTTCCACAAAGAATAGATTATTATCAAAGCACCAGTTTTTAAATAAATAATTCATGTCTATCATTGAGGATCCAAAAGCTCTTAATCGGAGAAATGATGTGGCCACCAGTTTAGAGAAGCAGCTTTGTGACTTAAAACAACAGTTAATGCGTAGGGATTTAAAGTAATTAACCAGTAAAGCCAACGAGGAAAAGAAATAAGAAACAACTGCGATAATTTTAACAAGGTTTCCTCGACAAATCGACGAATGTTCCATTATGAAACGATGTAGATACCCGGCGTTTGTCTTGTTGGAGGCATTTACCCTTTGGCAGGTTTTCATTTACGGCAATTTGGCTACAGTTCAAGGTAGGTTGGCAGAAAATACTTCGCAATGTTGCAAAAGATATAGAATCCATTAAAGCAATGTTGGATTTTTTTTAATAGTTTCCTTTCGCCATGACGAAGGCCATGCTAACGCTCGCATCCCAAAATAATTTGGATCGGTAACGAATTCGTTTGGGTAGAAATTTACAGATACGATGACATATACAAATGAAATTGCCTTTTAAAAAATGGGTCCTTTTCGACATTGGTGAACAAAACCAAAAAACATATCCGATGGAAGAAAGAAATCTCCACATTATGAGACTCTATTGCATACAATGAAAATTCCGAGCCAATCTGAAACAGCTTTCAGTCGATATTTTTCCCATGTTACATATATTCATTGACGCATATATAACATAGGTCTTATTAGCGTATTTCGCATACAGAACCTCAGTAGATGTAATAATTGGAGAGTGATTGTTTGGATACTGCCATAAATGTGTGTAAAGCAAGTAGTTAAAATTCGTAGGCCCAATTAAAAAAAAAAACAAAAACAAGTCGGTGAGATACGGACTAGGATGAAGAACATGTAGAGCTATGAGCTGAGATCCTCGCTTGTCATAGTATCTCTTTTAGCAAAAAGGGCGTAACTTTTTGACATTTAGTCACAGCGCATTTATTCCGGAATGAACAAAACCGTTGAGTGTTTTGAGTTCATTATACCAGTGACGTATGACTCATAAACGTTATCTGGAAGCTTGGGCTGGGGTATCTTAGTTCAACACTGGTGTCTTAGCAGGAAGCAATTCAGGCCAATAAAAAACAAGCTAAATCCATCCTGTGTCTCTTGGATCCTTACAGATGGGAGTTCTTATAATAGCGAACTGTTGCTCAGCTAGGGATGGATATTAGCCAATGAAAATGGAGAAAAATGCATTAGATGATGATTCTGGTAACGTAATTTCATTTTTTACAACAGGAGAATGCCTTTTGCAGACCAGAGCACCTCGAATATTTCATATGGGACTATTGAAAAAAGAAGAACTCTATTATTTAAATGTGCCTAAACTTGGAACTTTTGCCGTGTACGACCTTTTTGACTGCACATTTGAATGCCTCAGCAACCCTTTGTGCCTTTCTATAAATCTAGCTTCCCTTAGAGGAGCTGATGGAAAGCTTTGGTGCGAGTTACTTTCTTCTGATAAACACCAAAATGCGAACCAGTACGTTGCAAACAGGAGTTCGCATCACTTCTCGGTAGGATAGAGCAGAATTCATTTCTTGACTGTGGAGTACTGCCTTTAAATTTATTTTGTCTTAAGTTTGGCTTAGAGATGCTAAGGCTTGTGATCTTCCCTTGGAATCATGGATAAACAGTTTTATTCTATGCATTTTGGCAGCCATTGTTTAGATAACCGTACTTCTTACTTGCCACGTTCCAATTCTTCTGCGCCCTTTTGTGTGTTTTACATCTTCATGCAGCCATTTTCTAAATTGCTGTCTTAATTCAGTTCCAGTTGCCTTGTTCTACTGCGCCTTGCCAAAACGGAGGAACATGTCAAGGGGGCCATGGTGGGGATGCCTTCAAATGCCTCTGCCACATAGGGTTCGTTGGAAAATATTGCGAAAAAGGTAGTGAAGGTGAAAAAGGAATATTACGGAAGTTTGCTTTTGCGTCGGAATTAGATGGATGAAATAACAGTTCTTACAATTTTCTTTTTGCATTTATTTTATCCTCCTCAGTTAGATTTTTCGTAAAAGATAATACGATGAGACGAATTTTGTGACCCTTTCGATTCATTCCTTCTTTTTCAGCTTTACAATCATGCAAGGAAGTGTATGATGCTCAAAGGTGAGAGGACAGCGCTAACGCTGTGCTAGTCTCTTTTCACAAATTTAGCTCTGGCGGTCAGGCAGTGTGATATTTTAATCTTGCGCCCCTTTAATTTTTTTCTTAACAGTTCAAACAAAAGTACCTAAAATTGAAATTCGGTGCAACTTTGACTTTGCGAGTATTATATCCATTCGGGCCTTCTGGTTGGCTCTTAATCAGTCGGGTTTTGCCACACGGACCGTTTCCACGGAAATGGTCATAAACCTTATATCTTCACCCTCGAAAACCGGCAAATTTAAAACTTGCAACTAAACTGCGAAAAGGAGATCCGTAAATGTTCTCATTCTTTGTAAAGAAATTACTAGACAAGTCACGAAACGACTGAATAGAACTATAGACGATGAACGAGAATAAGATCATTCACCGAGCAAGCCGTTTTTTATCATGATCTGAAAACCTTTGAAACAAGCATTGGTGAATACCAGGAAACTAATTACGATTTTGTAAACAAATTTAAGGCTTCAACACAAGCAATAGGATGGTTTTGTGATATGAGCACTCTTGCTCGCTACATAAATACAAATGAAATGAAAAGACTAAGAATCAAAAGCCCAGCTGCATTCAACCTTGAGCACCTTTAGTCAGAATTTTATTTAGGAACATACGAACAGGCAACAGTTCCCAGTTTTCTGCAAAGTAGACAGCGATACTCAAACAAGAAGAAATATTCATTAAAACTATCCTAGGACAATGAGTTTGGAAAAAAATCTAGAATAGCACATGTATCATCATCGGAGCACAAGCTAGAGGCGTCTAGGCGATTTACCAAATCGAAGAATGGATCCATTTTTTGAGGCGGGTAAATTCAGCGGGTCCTATCCAGTTGAGTCTAGTCGCACCTCTGAGAATGATCTAGTGGTTTTTATGACTAATTTTCGGCTTCCAAGTTAAATTAAAGATGAAAACCTTCAGTTATGAGTCGTTCAAAACATGTCACGGCGGAAGCCCCTTGAATTCAAGTGACCAGAAGTGCCTTTTACTAATAAATGAACAAGTTTGGTCCAAGTGACATTTCATAAATTACCTACTAACCTTGCTTGCTTGATCTGTACTGGGTAAAATTGGCCCCCGGGCGTTTTTGTACGGACCTTGCCGAGCTCAGTCCGTACTGCAGCGACCTCGAGCCAGCATTCCCAAGCAGGGCCCTTGCGCTCGGTTAGTAAGAGGTTAATGTTTGATGAAATAAGCTTCAATATGATAGAAAATTAAAACGTACTACAAACAAGTTATCTCTCAGCTGAAATCAATAAAAACTGTATATTTACAGGTCAAAAGTGAGTCAGGTGGCATCTCTGTGCTTTGGTTCACGTCAACTTTCTGTCTTCTGCCACATGGGAGATTTTGGATGTGGAGATGGAGGGTGGACGCCTGTCATGAAGATCAATGGGAGTAACGTATGATTTAAAATAGCATTCAAAAGCTCTTGGCTGAAAAAGCAAAGTGTCTAGGAGATCAAACCACGAGACAAACTCTCCCTGACCGCACAAGTTTGGTATTCATTTCACGTGGATTTGACTCTCCCCGGTTTTCGGTTTTCCAAGACCAGTGATTAGGTCCTGCGGCCATATTTTTAGGTGGCATGCACTAACTATCCTCCAAGGTTTCGAAACATCTCATCAGGCATTTGTTAGTTTTTCTTCACTGGCGCATTATTGAGTTACTGAAAAAATCAATAGCCTGATTTGACTTTTCTCCAGGATTTACTTTCACGAAACACCTTTCCATATAGCCCAAGATGCTAGATGGAAACAAATAAATAACGAATGTAACATCTAGGCAGGGTTTGTTTATTTGTTTATTAGTTTCTTGATTCTCTCCTGTTTCAGATTTGTCCTCCTTTTTTTTCCTGAAGACTGTGGGAAGCGTTTTAGCTTAGCACTGTTTACGCTCTGAGCTCACCATCTAAAAATTGGGGTTTTATGACTAACCCACTCATTTCAATTTTTGAATGCGGAGCACTACAGTGCCTCCCTCCACTAACAAGTAATATAACTGGGGTATCAGCAAACTTCCAGGGAAACTGACGAGTTTCTGGGGAAAGGAGGCTGCCTATAATGGACTGACATCCATCCTGGAGGGGTAACGAGAAATTAGGTGGCTTCATGCTGCAAAAAGACAACATAGCTGTGTAAGTAGGCCGCTGCATTTTTAAGACTTAATCTTATATTATCTCCCAGGAAACTTTTGAGTACATGTCCCCTTACTGGGAGAATACAGAGGAATACAGGACCCAAGGAGGAATGACCGGGTTTGACTCAGAACAGACCAAGTTACCAAGTTACTGGAACACGCCCTTCAACAAGATTTGTCTCGGCATGAGAATTGGTGACCAGACTAAATTCATTTTTATCAATAAGAGTGCAAGTTCTCTGTACTCATTGATTGGCGACGGGAAATATCGAAATTTGTCAGTGGGTCGTAACAAGTGGAAGACCCTGATTGGTTCACAAGCGTCCCTACAGCATAATTGTAATAAGGAAGGATTTAATGTCAAGTGCAGTAGCACTGGAGGTTCTCGAGCGCGAATCGGCATCGTTGGTAACAATGAGCAAGTGTGCTCATCTTGTGACTCCAGACTCGGATTTGGTTCATGGGGGATGCCTATTAAAGCGAATGCGTGTGGAAATGTAGCCAAGCACGGAGGTGATAACGGCAATAAGAACCTAAAAGCAATGGGATATATACTGGTGCAGTGACTTGGGAATGTTTAATATGGCTACTACCTCCAGGGCTCTAAGAAACCACCAGATGGCTAAAAAGCGGCATTTGCAATTTGCAACCGCACCACTTAGAATAAGTCCAGATTCTCTTCAGGTAGTAAAGAGAGTCCTGCATAGAATAGTCGAATTAGATCGACTCACGGCACACTTATAAATAGTACGTAACTTTTGGACTAAGGGAATACAAATTGAAATAATGAAAAAAACTATGCACACTTTCTTGATTAGAGGAAGCAGGTGTACTAAAAGGTTTCCTTAATTTTTTCCGTTTCATCTACCTGCAAACCAGGTCTTGTATAAATTTCTTCTTAGTTGTTAGTACAAAACCTTTCCTCAGCTTTGATTTTAAATTATTTACGTAATGTCTTGCCAGCCTTTTTAATGTAAATCTTTTTAATAGTAACCTTTGGCAATATATTTGTTGTTCTCTATCCATGTTGTGTGTCGTTTGATAGTTTGCAAGTTACCGCGCTTCTCTTTAAGGATGTATTAGATAACATCGCAGTTTGGTAGAGGCAGCCGAATATTTCAGTGATATTCTTACGACATTTTTATGTCTTGTGTGATCTATTACTGTACAGACCAACGGCAATATGGAATCTGTTTGCTTTAAATGATCTAACAAAGCAAAATGATGCTGATCGTGACGTCATCTATACGTCTGATCTCCAATAGATCCTGAGTAAGAACCAATCAAAATGTTTGTGTCATACAAGTTATCATATGATTCACCAATAGATTCCAAGTCATCGTGTATATGTTTAGTAATACGTCATACATGGTATTCGAGGCACAGCCGAGTGTATCACTGATGATTTCCTTACAAAAGGTCTCTATGAACCTCTCTTCCACGTCTGTACCAGTTCAAAGTAACGTGAAACTAGGTTCCTCAAAGTAAAACGACAGGATTCGTCAAACTGAAGAAAGGGCTGGTATAACTCCCGCTCGGTTTGGTAAACAAACTGTTTCCAACTCTGAAGAAACAACGGTTTGCGTTGATCACTTTCTTTGCTTGTGCGACGGTTGGTTCATAGCTTTGCGCCAAAAACTTTTTTGATCATTTTAAACAGCCCTCCCCACATTCCTCCACACTTTCTTAATGATAGAAGGGATACAAAGAAAAGTTATTTTTATTGCCACTATATTTATAACGTTTTAAGTTACAACTACAGCTGATGCAGTTGAGGAGAATAGTTAATTCTCTTTTCCAGTTATTTCTATCTCCAGGTTCTCGCAGGGTTCCTTTATGTCTATCATTTTGATTTCTGTCCTATTACCGCGCTAACCTAATAAGCACCCTTTCGATTGAGGTTCCTCCTTCCAATAAGTGTCCCCCCCCTCATTTGAGCCGAAATTTTTCAATTAGCACTCAGGCGCTTATTTGAGAAGATGTGGTTCACCGATATTTCTTTTAGAATAGTCAGATTTCGAGAAATGTATTTTTTCTGCTTAGGGTTGGTGTTCACTTATTCTAAATAACAATTTAGTACGTAGACGAGATTGACTATATAGATAGAAGGTATTCAAACCCTTTCGTAAACTTGAAGTTTAATGCAAAGTGACATTGAAAATGAATGATTAAAATGTGTTTTCTTAACTTCGATTTTCCAAGAAGAAAACTCTGAAGAGCTGTCTTACAGCGGTTTCTTGATTTACAATCTCCGCGCGGCATTATCATTTTCAGTAAGTTTTCGTGCAAATTAGTGATTAATCATAATTTTTCTTAGAGCGTTTCTATGTCGTTTCAAATAAGCATGTTATACGTCTGGTATGTTCTTGTTGATTGCAATACGTCATGTTTAGTTGTTGCCCTACCCGTGCTGAGTTTAGTTCGCATATTATGGGATGGACCGTGTGCTCTATTTTGTTGTGACGTTTCGTTTTTGTTTTTTAACGTTTCCATCTGGTTGTAAATTTTCAAACCCTATCTTATGATTAATACCGACCTAAACCAGTTCGTCTTGTCAGATCATTATTTCGAATCGGATAGTAAGGATTGAGACAGAATAAATGGAGTGAAAGGATCAATAAAAATTTATTCTACACTCTCTTCGTTCGATTTTCGTTTGTCTTGTTTGTTACCTTTGTAAATTATTGCTGTTTAAGTCATTTCTTCGTGTATTTCAGAAAGCACTGGTGAAAAAATCAAGTTTTGAAAACCTGCTGGTACGTTTGCATTGTTTGCAATTGATTGAAAACCATTGTTCGCAACTGACCAAAACAAGTCATGTACATGAATAGTTCATTTTTCAAATTATTCTTAAGTTTATTGAGCATTTTTTGCAGCATTTGGGAGAAGAAAACCTTAATGGATGTAAAAATGCGATCTAGCCAAAAACGGTTATCGAAAAACTCAAGTAGTAAAGCGTTGCTGAACGTTACCGTCGCTGGCTAATATAGAAGATACGTCGGAACAAAGTTGCCCTCCTTAACCGGTTCAGACTCTTGTGGATAAACGTTTCAAAGTAAATAAGAGCAAAATTAAATCGTAGGATAGAACTACCTCCCCAGCGCGTAAATCTTGATCTCTCCGGCAGGCACAATATAGCTACATACATACATACATACATACATACATACATACATACATACATACATACATACATACATACATACATACATACATACATACATACATACTTTATTGAGACTCGCTTCAACAGGGCTTTTCGGTCACAATGTTAACTAACTTATTTACTGTAATTTAATTAAAATCGAATGTATTTAAAATCATTCAAAGTATATCCAAATTTACTACATATAGAACATATTATTAAAAAGGTTCCGCTTAAAAATATCAATATCTTTAGTATTCCTAATGTTGTCAGGTAGACCATTCCATTCCCGTGGGCCGCGAAAATAAAACCACTTACACCTTTATATGCTAAAACTAAATCATTAAATAAAACCTTCTCTGTAACATCTAACCATCTAAGAGATCTCCGCCCCTGAGAGATATGGCCAAATTTCCTTAAACCTTAAACCTACTGGGTCTTCGAGGAGAGATATATCTTTTTTACTGCACCAAGATATATCCTATGGCCCTAATGTTTTTGCCACCATTATCGGGGCCAAAGTCATCACTGGCTATGTTTCCACATGTGTTGGTGCTCGAACTTCCACCTATACCGAAGCCTATCTTAGAGTCTGGCGTTAAGCAGTCAGTCTCCTGGTTAGCAAAGATACCGATTCTCATTTTTTGGCCATTATCTATGCCAGCAACGACATTGAAACCTTCTCTGTTGCAACTGTGTTGCATAGAAGCTTGCGAGCCAATCAACCATTTCCAGGTGGAACGTCCGAGTGATGTCGCGTGGTATTGTCCATTAGCGATGAGCGAGTGAAGCGAACCGGCCTGTTTGTTGATCGGAGTAAATCTTTCCTGAGAGCCTATCTTCATACCGAGACAGATCTTGGTGAAGGGTGTATTCCAGTAGGTCGGTAGCTTGGTTTCTTGTGAATCGAATCCCGTTTGTCCTCCAGCAAGGTTGTAAGAATTTGTATTTGTCCAGTAGCCAGCGTCGTTGTTGAAAGTATTCTGACAGCAATTAAAAACATGAACTTTATTGATATGGTATTTAAAACTAAACCCACTTGATTCAGAGCACATTCATAACATATCTAGTGACAATGATTCTCCAGGTGCCTTTGTTTGTCGTACCTTGTTGCCATCAATCTTCATGACAGTCGTCCAACCGCCATTCCCACATCCAAATTGTCCCATGTGGCAGTATACGGCAGTTTGCTGTCCGCCAATGATAAGTGTTTTAAGCTGACTTGAAGAGCTGCACGATCAAAAATCGCATAATACGTTAATCGGCCAATGAATGGAGTGTCCAAAAGATAGTTTTTGAACTACTCTTAGAAAAACTCTATCCATCACTTACAAAAGCTATCTTTCTTTCAATTTGTTTAATTGATTTTGTAGTCGATACTCAGCACGATTAAATAATTGTGCATAACGAAACTTTAGGTAACCTACCTGATTGCGTTAAAGACTTGGTTACACGACGTCAGGGCTGAGAAGCGTAGAGTATTACAAAATTAGCTCTATTAGTTTGCCGGATAGGAATGGTTTTACTTATGTTCAATCGCAGGGATATGAGCTCATCATGACGCAATCTATTTGGTTACCAAATAACTGAGATTATGGTTTTCTCTTTTATAGGAATCAAGACTTTTATTACCTGGCACTGGATCGATTTTTCGAATACTTCAAAAACTTAGAATAGAAGAAGGATAATTATTATCCAACTACACTCCGTAAAGTACACATAAAACCCAAGACGAGTACAAATATCACGCGGTATTTGTACTCCAGAGAACCGGTTAGACAGGTTTTCTCGCATCACGCAAGCGACGAATTGGATTAAGGTTACAAAAAAAAAAGATAGACAATTTAAGCTATATTTTTGATGATGAAGGGTCGGAATGGCTAGAAAATATTGCTCCAAGTTTATTAGATAACTCGAACGGAGAAAAGCAGTTAGATGACAATGAAATTTCATCATTTATTGAAGAAAATAGAAACAGCAACACGACAACGCGGCAATTCCTTTCCGTTCCGCTTCGCATACTTCTGTCACGCACTCCCCTAAAATAAATATCCGCGAAATCTGCCCCCACTGAAATAGCAATTCGGCGTGTGTGGATAATAAATAACTTATTAGACGTGCTGGTGTGTCGTATCGCTAATAAGATATATGTATTCGTTTGTGAGCTATTGAACTTTTCTACTGTGTTTTGCTTTGAAGTTAATTTTTTTTCCAGGTTTGAATTGGTTTTAGCTGCTTGCCTTTTTTTCCTTGTCTGTGACGTATATACATCTATTCTATAATACAAGCTATCCATTCGTCAACCTTATCATCTTGATTAGGTAATATGCATAAGCTGTACTGTTTTCTTACCCGTCTGACAGTGATCTCCCAAGTATCCATCCTTGCAGTTACACACATAACCATTGACCTGGTCAACGCAGGTTGCTTCGTTCAAACAGGGATTACTGGCACATTCATTGATATCTAAAAAAAAGGAAAATTGATATTCCAAGAACAAAATAAGGATGAATAGATGATGGAGATAAGGGAATCTAACGGCAACTTCAAACCTACTTGTTTCACAGCGTGTTCCAGTGAACCCGATAATACAGTCACAGACGAAACGATTAATCTGGTCAAAGCACGTCTCTCCGTTTGTGCAAGGATTACTCGCATATTCATTGATATCGAAAAGAATATGACTTAATGACACTAAACGCTCTGAATGCCTTAAGTTCGCTTCATTTCCAGAAAATCCTCCCTTACCCATCCTTAGCAGCGCCTTGCCCCTCCCCCTGAACAAAAATTCTGGAATGAAAACACATAGCAAACACATGATGCTGCGATGATATACAAGCAAATTATCATATCGTGATATTGATATGCATAAGGACTCGGAAGCTATTCAGAATGAGATATTAGATAAATAATACAAGATATCCATACAAGGTATCCATTCGTCATCCTTATCAGCTTGATTGGGTAATATGCATAAGCTGTACTGTTTCCTTACCCATCTGACAGTGAACTCCTAAGTATCCATCCTTACAGTTACACACATAACCATTGACCTGGTCGACACAGGTTGCTTCGTTCAAACAGGGATTGCTGGCACATTCATTGATATCTAAAAAGGGAAAAATTGATAATCCAAGAACAAAATAAGAAGAAAAAACTGAGGACTAAGCTGGAAATTTATGCACAAGCAAGGACGGAAGCTTTTCAGAATGAGATATTAGATAAATTGCATGTAATTACATTATTTAGAAACTATTTAGTCTTCCACGGTGGAAGCCCCAAAAATCAATAAGGTGCTTTCCTCCCGTGTGGTCAACATTGAATGGATCCATGGCAGGATAGCAGTGCACCTCGATTCTCAAAAAGTGCATGCAGCTGACATACTCCATACCGATTTCGCAGAAGTTTCCTTCGTAGCCGGGCACACAGCTACAGTGGTATTGGTCGGTACCGTAATCCGGAACACAAGTTGCATTGTTTTGACATGGAAAGCTCGAGCATGGTGTCTGAAAGAAAGCATTTTTTCAGGAATTGATTTATTGTTAAAACGCAGATGCTAATTAGACCTTATTCTCCATCAATTACTTCCGAGACAAATAATTTTTGTAGCATGAGTTGATCAGTAGTAAGCTTAAATACAGCCCCTCCCTCAGAATCTCGTCGGATTAGTTTTGCGAAAGTTTGCTAATATCCATTATACCTGTACACGACTGAGAAAGGCAATGCAGGAGTAATTGTTATGGCCCAGACGAGTTAGCTCACTGGTTACTAGTCCACCCTATCTCATTCCAAACGGCGAACAAGGGTATTTAATAACAAACATTTGCTCGATTAGAATAAAAATCTTTCAGCTTATTTGTGTCCTCTTTGGAAATTAGTGATGGGATTTCCAAATTGCAAATACAGCAAAACGAAACGGAAAGCAAAATCCACACACATCAAAAAGGCCATAATGTATTTAGTACAAATCAAAATAAATTCTGTTAGCCGTAAAGAAATGGCGCTGACATTGATTACCATAAAATCTCGATACTCGTTAGAGTTAATTTTTTTTTCTTTGGTAGAGTTCCTTTCCTTCAGTTTGAATCCACGCTGTTTATTAGCATCAGTTCGTGTTTTAGCAACCTTTGTACTAAAATGGCGCAGGAGGGGGCATGAAAAAGGTTCCTCCGAATAATTATTGTTGGAAAGTCATCATTTCTATTTCTATTTTATTTTTTTATCAAGAGAAGGAAAGAATCTTAAATAGCAAATCGATTGACCGTAAAAGATAACTACTGAAGCATAACACCATTCAGAGATCTGCGAACTGTTTGCTCCACTCCTAGAGACGTCATGAAGGGGACTAGACTCCCCCAAAGCTGAACACAATTTAGTGTCGGAAATAATTTTTAGATTTTTTATTTTTATCAAAATGATTTCTTCGAACAGCATCATTTGGATGGTAATTCGTTCAAAAGATTCACTGACAAAAAAGTTATTTTATGATGTTGTTAAACTCTTTTAAAGTTAGTAGATCAGGGTTATAGGAAATTATGTAATGCGTATACGTTTAACACTGCAAGTGACGTAAATAGCATTATTTCAAGTTTCTCCGAAATACCTTTATGCTGTAGTGGTGATATTCTTGTGAGTTCACTAGCTTTCCAGGACTTGCACTATACTTGTCTTTATTTAGCGACTCACAAAGGAACTTTCCATCCAAACGCGGAGAGGAGGCAACGTTAAATGATGAACAACTTGGGTCGTTAACGCAGATCATAGCACACTCGTTGTAGCTCCCTACAATTTCGAGTGAGTTAGATGCTATCTGAAGACGATGGAATTTGTCGACTACAAAGTTACCGTACGACACTCTACTTTGAGGGCTGTTTACTTCGATTCCCCGCTTTAGACCACGACTGCCGTAAATTTGAAGGTGGCTCTGATGCGATTTTATAGAAAACGTACAGAAACATGCAAGACTGAAAGCAAGCGCTTGCATTCTGTGTCCTTTAAGGTTAAACGATTACTTTCTCATGAAAACGCTGGGCCGCTTCACCCAATATTTGACAATGTTCTCTGCCTAAATATATCTGTTAATTAAAAAAAAGAAACACCTGCTTGGTTGAGGTTATATGTTTATGGTCTAAATGAATAGTTGTTATGGTGTTTTAAAGTCGGAGTGTTTAAGGTATTATCAAGAAAAAAATAAATCTTTTCATTTTCCGACTAGTCAATTTTCATCATTCGATGTAGAAACTTAAATAGATATGATTAAAAGAATAGTTTTATGACAGTCTTTTTTTTTAATTTCATGTGGGGTTACGTAGAATCATAACTAATGAAATTGCATGAATAATTAAGTCAAACAAATGTTTCGCTTACCATTTTGTCAAAACAGTAGGTACATATCTGGATAAGCTCTGGCAATTAGATAACTAAGTTACTCCTCTTCGATGGTTCTAGCATAAATGTAGCTTATTTATTTAATTTTTTTTTTCTGTTTGTTTTATTTTGTTTTGTATTTTTTTTGTTTTGCTCAGTTTCGATTTATTCACTTTCATCGTACTTTTTATGTGTGCGACACTGTTTGGGACAGGCGCCATAGCTATTTCGGGAAATGGTATTTGTCTAATACAATATCGAAACTACCTACCGGATTTGCTTTGTCTGATTCATTTGAGAAAAGTAAACAAAAGATTCAGTTTCGGTTTTAAAATAAAAACAATGTATTTGATTTGGTGAATGACTTCTAATATTATACTTTGTTTAAAAGATAGACCAGGTTTGTAGCTCTGGGAAAAGGCTTGACTAGAGATTACTTTTTCGAACAAACCTTTTATGGATGGTGGCATTTATTTTCAGCAGTTTGGCGGTGATAAGTCCAGCCGATTGCCGCGATCAGCGCACTGCCTTATCTACCCTATCTTATTGCATGACATAATATATATGGGTGATAAGATGGCCACCATTTACCTGGCGTGCTCATTCGCGTTATTATTGTCTATTTGTTTGTTTGTTTGTTAGTTTATCTATTTCATTGAGGGTCTTGAGGTTATTTTTCACCGTAGTTACAGCATAAGATTAAAACAATTTCCATCACTGAACGTGGTTTTATATTCTTCCTTTTAAATGGCGATGTTTCCCCAGCCTCCTAGGTTAAATTGGGTTGAAAATTACTATGACCTTGAAAGCCGGTACCAGTAGCCCCTGGGGGTATATTTAGGCATTTCGTAGTTACAGGAGTTAAAATATCGTCAAGTAAGCGTTCTCAATGCTTTTATTCCCAACATGGCAGCGCAGTTTTTCACAATGGAAAAAGTGACAAAAAAACAAAATAAAGAAAACGTAATTTTTACAAAAACGACCACTTCTGCTTTTAACATCGAAGGACATTTTGTCAAAGCGCGTTGTTCTCCTGAAGCTAGGCTTTGGGAAGCCTTGACATTTATGAAACAAATGATGTCTTAGGAAATGTTTGATTAATCTTTATAATATCCTTGGAATGTAAATATAGGTAGACACTGCTCTTATCATGTGTTTATCGTGCAGTAGCAGTCTAAGCCTTGAAACCGTAGCGAACTCACTTGGCAGTATCCCTCTGAAATTACTATGTCTTACAAGGGACATCACATCAATTTAAGTGCTCTAAGCATAAAAGAAACTGTCCAGAATCACAGTCATCTTTTTCATTGGAAGCGATGCCGATCCTTACTCTCACGCAACCTTGAGCATAACAACAACCCGCATTGAATCCCTCCTTGTTGCAGTTTGGTTGTAAAGATGCTTCCGAGCCGAGAAGCGATTTCCATTTCCCACGACCCAGTGAAGTCACGCGATATTGTTCATCAGCGATCAGCGCGTACAGGGAAGATGCCTTCCTTTCGATAGCAAAAGAATCGACTTAGTCCACCTAAATTCATCCCAAAACAGATCTTGTTGAAGGGTGTGTCCCAGTAGGTGGGCAATTTGGTTTCTTGTCAAATCAAGTCTCTCCTCCAGCAAGGTTGTAATGATTTTGATTTAACCAATGCCCAGAATTGTAATGGAATGTTTTCTGTGTTAGTTTGATTACAAACTTAGAGTTAGTATCCAATGTTATCGTGAGGTGTAAATATAAACTCAACGCATTTGGAGGGAAGAAAGAGGTGAGATTTAAACTAGAGGCCTTTTTGCTCTGTGGTAAAACCCAATGATGAAACATCTTTGTCGTGGGGATGGCGTATACCCTTGCTGGTTTTTCTCTCTAGGGAGTGAATAATGCTCATCATTACAAACTGAATCATTTCTCAATACAATTCAAAAGTTTTCATTGGGTGAGCTATCATGTCATTATACCATGCGCGCACATAAAGAGGAGTTAAACCGGAAGTGTTTTCGTACTTTGAAGTATTCTGTTTATTCTAGCCAAACAAAGTTGGGAACATTTATCTGTTTTCGGGGAGGGAGGGGGGGAGGGGCGTTTTTGATAAAACAGTTATTCCACTCGCGCTCGTAGGATATGAGATGATAATTGCCATCTCTGTTCTACAGGCCTCGTTGGCCATCTATCATCTCATATCCAAGGCGTGCTCGTGAATAATCTCATTTATTAGCACGAGGTAGTGAGTCAATCATACGATATATTTATCCATCTTACCTTGTTACCATCAATTTTCATGACAGTCGTTCAAACCCCATCCCCACATCTAAAATTCCCCATATGACAGTAAACAGATACTGACTGACCACCAGTGATAACTGTGACAATCTTGCTGCCTGTGCATGTGTTTGACCTACAAGGACCCGAAATCGGCAAAGTATCAAAGTTAAAGATATAAATTAACTAGACGCTCGAGGAGCGTTCACTCGGGCTTCTTTTATAGCCATGGATTTCACAACACGCACGAGTACAATTATGACATAGCTTGTAAATTCGTGCAATAAACTTCAATTGCGCAGCGTGCTTCAATTTTCCATTGTACACGCTGGTGACGTCAGCAAACAAGTGCCTCGCGAAAAAATTTTTTCTCGCGAGTGACTCTTCATTAGAAAACTGGAAAAACTTCCGCAAAAAAAGTTAATGTAGACATGGCAGCAAGCGAACAAGCCGATGAATATCTGCCTACTTTTTCTTTGGGAATGGCTTTTTTAACTCCTCAGAAAGAACCCAGAGAAAGGGAAAACAAAATAATCAACGGTTTCATCTCGTTTCGCAACCCTAACTTCATTTCCACCCATGAATATGGGCGGCCGTAACCTCCAAAAATACAAGGATGTCAAATAGATCGGCAAATACAAAGATGGTTTAAGGATCAGCTGCAGGATAGCATAGCTAATAAAGGAATGGTATGGCCAAATTATAGACAGTTTAGTTTTCCTTCATGAAACAGAACACCCTAAACATGAATAGTTTAGCCAAATCATAAACGCTCTAGTTGCCCATTCGAGTTGGAACATGAAATTGTGCAATGGACTAGCTCAATTGCGAATAGCCCAGCACTCATTTGCAATACAGCACACAAACGGCATAGCGTTGCGTGAAATGGCTCAGGGTAATTTCGAGTAGCACAGCATACGCACAAACGGGTTACCGTTGCGTGAAATGGCTCAGCGTAATGTAGAATGGTACGGCGTACATCAAAACAGTTTAGCGTTGTCTGAAAAGGCTCAGCGTAATGTCCAATGGTACAGCGTACACACAAATGGTGTAGCGTTGCGTGAAAATGCTCATCGTAATGTCAAATGCTACAGCGTACATACAGCGTACATACAAACAGTGTACCGTTCCGTGAAATGGCTCAGCGTAATGTCGAATGGCACAGCGTACACACCAAGATTTAAAAAAAAGATTTAACCAACACAAGGTCTCATTCCGACGTAGAAAACACACCAATAGCATTGAACTATCTAGATACAACGTTAACTGGAAACTGAAAGACAACTCCGTAAACTTTAGCATAAAATGGTTCATTATTGCAAGAGCTAGGCCCTGCAATAACACAACGAAAAGATGCGATCTTTGCCCTACTGAAAAACTCATGGTTTTCAAGTCTAACAGCAGCAATTTATTGAATAAAAGAAATTAACTTATATCCAAGTGCTGCCACGAAAACAAGTTTTATCTAAAGAACAGTTAACGCTCTCCTGCAACAATGGACTTTTGCTAATACACTCACACCCATTGTCTCATTATCCTTCATATATCCACATTAACTGTAATTTTCACTTTTTCTCACCTATTCTGCGTATTATCTAACAACAATCTATTGTAATCAGCAACAGACGATACCACAAAGGTTGGGTCGTTTGGTGTGACCGTCTCGGTTCTCCTCCATCATAGCATCAGCACTGCACTGATGAGGCCCAGAAGGCCGAAACAGTACTGTCTGCAGTTAGTTATATATATTTAACAGATACAATGAAATATATGAAGTTCATATATTTTGTACTGCGGTATTAGATACATATGATACACGATCCTCGCAGTAGATAGCGCTATTTAAGCAATAGCGAAAATCAGACCTGAAAAAAATCAGGCCTGTACGGGATTCGAACCACTGACCTCTGTGATACTAGTGCAGCGCCCTACCAATTGAGCTAACAAGCCAACTGAGAGCAGGCCGTTAAGTTGATTCGTAATAAACCCGTGAAAGTGATAAATGAGATACAATGAAATATATGAAGTTCATATATTTTGTACTGCGGTATTAGATACATATGATACACGATCCTCGCAGTAGATAGCGCTATTTAAGCAATAGCGAAAATCAGACCTGAAAAAAATCAGGCCTGTACGGGATTCGAACCACTGACCTCTGCGATACTAGTGCAGCACTCTACCAATTGAGCTAACAAGCCAACAGAGAGCAGGCCGTCAAGTTGATTCGTAATGAACCCGTGAAAGTGAAAAATGAGATACAATGAAATATATGAAGTTCATATATTTTGTATTGCTAACAAGCCAACTGCTCTCAGTTGGCTTGTTAGCTCAATTGGTAGAGCGCTGCACTAGTATCGCAGAGGTCAGTGGTTCGAATCCCGTACAGGCCTGATTTTTTTCAGGTCTGATTTTCGCTATTGCTTAAATAGCGCTATCTACTGCGAGGATCGTGTATCATATGTATCAATTGAGCTAACAAGCCAACTGAGAGCAGTTGGCTTGTTAGCAATACAAAATATATGAACTTCATATATTTCATTGTATCTCATTTTTCACTTTCACGGGTTCATTACGAATCAACTTGACGGCCTGCTCTCTGTTGGCTTGTTAGCTCAATTGGTAGAGTGCTGCACTAGTATCGCAGAGGTCAGTGGTTCGAATCCCGTACAGGCCTGATTTTTTTCAGGTCTGATTTTCGCTATTGCTTAAATAGCGCTATCTACTGCGAGGATCGTGTATCATATGTATCTAATACCGCAGTACAAAATATATGAACTTCATATATTTCATTGTATCTCATTTATCACTTTCACGGGTTTATTACGAATCAACTTAACGGCCTGCTCTCAGTTGGCTTGTTAGCTCAATTGGTAGGGCGCTGCACTAGTATCACAGAGGTCAGTGGTTCGAATCCCGTACAGGCCTGATTTTTTTCAGGTCTGATTTTCGCTATTGCTTAAATAGCGCTATCTACTGCGAGGATAGTGTATCATATGTATATATTTAACAATTGTTCCACGAGCGCGCGTTGGATATTAGATGATAGATAGCCAACGAGGCGCGTAGTGCCTCGTTGGCTATAATCATCACATATCCAACAAAAGCGAGAGGAATAATTGTTTTATTAAAAACGTTAAATTAAGTTATCAAATTTTATTAAATTTTTAGCTTCCTTTCAATTTTAAGCTGACACGTACGCTTGCCATATTTGTAGATTATGGTATATTGGCTGATATACCATAATGGCTAAGGCAATAAAAAGGCTTGAATTGCATTATCCAATGATCTAGTTTTTAATATATATATATATATATATTTAACAATTATTCCACGAGCGCGCGTTGGATATGAGATGATAGATAGCCAACGAGGCGAGTAGCGCTGAGTTGGCTATAATCATCTCATATCCAACAAGCTCGAGTGGAATAATTGTTTTATTAAAAACGCGCCCAAGATATTAGACAAATCTTACCAAATCTTAAATTTTTTAGCGCCCTTTTAATTTTAGTCCGACGCGTACGCTTACCATATTTGTAGATTATGGCATATTGGCTCATATTTCATAATGGGCAAGCCAATAAAAAGTCTTGAATTTTATTATCCAATGATCCAGTTTTTAATAAATATATATATAAGCTAAATCATGTTTGCTTTTATGCTATATCTTTTAACTTTGGTAGAAAGAACTCCTAACTCAGACATATATTAAGCTACAAAGTGCAGTTTAGGTGGGGACTCACTTGTTTTCATCATAAACTTCTTTGCACGACCTCAGTGCTACAAAAGATGAAATAGAACGTCGTTCAAATAAGTCACCTCTGTCTCTGTATGAGAACACTTGTTTAGTAAATATTGAACTCATAAAAAATTTCAGGTACATATGCTTTTTTAAATCTCGGGTTGTTTAATTTTAGTGGAAAACTCACCCGTTTGGCAACGAAGCCCTGCGTATCCGGCTTCGCAACTACAGACATAACCATTGACTCGGTCAATACACGTCCTTCCATTCCAACAGGGACTACTGGCGCATTCATCGATATCTGCAGATAGTATTACGAAAATTCAAACTTTTTGTGATTGATTTTCGAAATTAGAGAAAGAACACATAGGCCGACAAACAAAGCCGGAGCAGCTCAAAAACAAACAAGTGTAGTATTCACAACCGTTAAGCTTGATTCTGAGAAAGACGAATTCGCGATGGGGTTAGTTTATAATGCCGCATTGATTAACTTGCATAGCCACGCTTAAAAGCAAAGGAAAATAAATTTCAACGAAAATACCAAGCATAAATTGAGATGTACAAAATCATCACACAAGAGGTTAAAAATGAACGTAATAGGATGATTAACTGAGGTCAAAAGATGTTATTCTTTACTTCTACGAAAGCATGGGATGTGAAATAGGATCGGAAATGATTGAAACTCCTTTTCGGGTTATAGAAATGAATTTTATTTAATTGAAAGAGGTTCTGATGATAGAGGTCTAAACTTACGTGTGAAAGGGCACATTTCAAGACCTCTGGTTTAAGAAACGCGAGCACGGACAATGGCTATTTATATTATGATACCTGTTTCACAATGACTTCCTCCATAACCAGGAACACAATCCCATTGGTATTTGTTGGCATGGTAACTGGGCACGCAAGTCGCATTGTTGTGACATGGAAACCTTGAGCATAGCGTCTGCAAAAAAAAAATCTCCTTTTTATCAGGATCCGTTGGTAACAATATTTCTAATATCCTTTTTGAATCTCTTTTGTAGCGGAAAAATACACCATTGATATATTTGCAATTTTGCAGATTAGAATCATGTAGATTATTAATATTTTTTCAAACATCGTGAGCGTCAGAATCACAATAAATACTCTCTTTATTCTAACCTTTATGCTGTGGTGGTGATAGTCCTTTGAGCTGGTCAATTACCCTGAACTCTTAGAATACTTCTCTTCGCTAAGCAGCTCACAATTAAAATTTCCGTCAGCTCTAGGAGACAAGGCAACGTTATACGAAGAACAAGGCGGATTGTTCACACAACCTAAAGCACATTCTTCGTAATTCTCCACAAAGATCAAAGCACTCAATGTTGCATAAAGACGATGGAACTTGTCAATCGCAAAATTTCCGTACGAAGTTCGATCTTTCAGTCTTTGTAACAGAGCTCCCCGCTGTAAGCCACCTCTGCCGTCGATTTCAATTTTGGCCTTGACCTCTTTGGCAATGGCAAGCAACAGAGCGAAATTGAAAAACATCTCACCGTTAAGTAAAATGTAAAATATATTTGAAGATTGAAATTTTTTTATCACTCTTCTTTTCCGAATAGTCCCTTATCGCTTTATCTCAAAGTAATTAAATTCCCTGCTTTGAAAATATTAACTAGCCAAAACTCACGACAATAATATGGCAAATTCTAAACTCTGATAGGACAACCTACAATTTTGTTAATTAGATTTTGCCCCATAAGCTGGCGGTATATGTCATCCCAAAGGTTTTATTTAGGCATCTATCAGATGTAATAAAAAGGAATGATAACAAAGCAATGGTATACAGCCTGAAAGTGAATGTTATCGTGAATAAATTTGTTGATCGACATATATATATAATAATATAATAATAATAATAAAATATTTATATAGCGCCTATCCTTTTCAGTGCTAAGCGCTTTACAATGCTTTAAAAAGGACTAAAATCGTATACCTATACATACATATATATACATAATAACAAAATTACAATATGGAGAACCTAGGATAGTTCATAAACTTACTTAAAAAGAAAGGTCTTCAATCTAGATTTGAACTTGTTTACATCGTCGATTGATCTAATGTCAATAGGTAAATCGTTCCAAAGTATAGGGGCAATAACTGAGAAAGCCCTTAAACCATATGTCTTAAGTTATAGTGTTTGATAATAAGACGCCACTTGTCTGAAGATGAGCGAAGGTACCTCGTAGGTTCATAAACATGAATTAGGTCAACCAAA
Organism: Stylophora pistillata; assembly: GCF_964205215.1. Lineage (NCBI taxonomy): Eukaryota > Metazoa > Cnidaria > Anthozoa > Scleractinia > Pocilloporidae > Stylophora > Stylophora pistillata. Next base: position 21,207,497 of record NC_142524.1, read on the forward strand.
TAATCAGGAGCTAAATTGTTGAGTATCTTAAAACAAATAACATTAATCTTAAAGATTATTCTTTGCTCCACCGGCAGCCAGTGCAGCTCCTTTAGAGTATCGCTTATATATGTGATCAAACTTACTTAAGCAAGTAATCACACGTCCTGCAGCATTTTGGACACATTGCAGTTTGTTAATTTCATACTTGGGAAGACCATACAAAAGTGAGTTGCATAGATCCAGCTTCGAATTTACAAATTCGTGTACAAGAACTCTAGCTGTTGTGACATTGATGTATTTACGCATCTGAGCTATATTTCTTAGGTGGTGGAATGCCCCTTTAACTTTGTTGTTAATATGAAAAGACATCATTACGGTGTTATCGAAAATGACGCCGATATTACGCACCTTATTTGTAGGCTCGATGATATCAGTTCCTATTTTAATAGAAGGTAGCCGTGGGGGCGGTCTGAACTTAGAATGGAGAATAAGAAGTTCGGTTTTATCAGTATTTAGTCTCAGTTTGTTAGTAGTCATCCAGTTGGTGATATCAACAAGACAGCTTTCAATCCGGGAAATTGTAGTGGTAAGGTCATTCATATCATCGCAACTGAAGGTGGTGTTTAGTTGAGTGTCGTCAGCATATAGATGGAAGTCTATGTTATGGCATCTTATTAGGTCACCTAGTGGGGCCGTGTACAAGAGATACAGTAACGGACCCAACACGGACCCTTGGGACACGCCAAATCTGAGCGGACGAATTGAGGAAGTAAATCCATCAATCTGAACAAACGGGGAACGATCCATAAGATAAGACTGAAGCCACGAAAGTGCTTTACCTTTTATACCAAACCTGGAACGCAGTCTGTGTAATAGGATCTCATGGTCGACAATGTCGAAGGCTGCTGATAGGTCTAACAGCAAGAGAACAACACATTGTTTATCATCGATTGATTTCAGAATATCATTTCTAACACGTAGAAGCGCTGTTTCACAACTATGATGTTTCTTGTAAGCAGACTGGAGACTTTCATTCAGATCATTGTCAGACAGATAATTCGTCAGACGTCTGGCTGCAGCTTTTTCAATAACCTTAGACAAAAAGTTCAGGTTAGATACAGGTCGAAAGTTAGAAAAGAGTTCGAAGTCTAGAAAAAGAGTTCGACATATTAGGCTTTACAAAACCTGCGTGCTCCAGATTTTGAAATTGATAAAAATGATCGTTGATTTAATCTAAAACTTTGAATCTGACTGGCTTATTGATTGTCCCATGGCAAGTTGCCTGATAACAACTTGGCAAGTGAATTAGTAGAATATAGGAGTTTTTGAAACCAATTACAATCAAAGAAACCGCAGTTTTTTATGATTGTGCATGAAATAATCTTAGCTAAGTTTTTTGTTGTGTTTTTGAAGAAACAAAACAAAACAGATACTGCTGGACTTAATGTACTGGCTGTCGTGGATTTTTTTTCCTTGTTGGCGCCGAATTCTTAGGTTTTGGCTCGAAAAAAGATGAAAGAGACCTTTACTGAGCTGCGAGCTTTCAAGGTCTCGCAATCAGTTTTGTTGTCAGAGGCAGCGATTTTATCTTTTTCTTGGGCAATAGTAATTCTAAATGCGTATGATATTTGCATACATTTGACTCTAGAATGGCGAGCAGAATTTTGTAATTAAGGTAAACTATTTTAATTAGTTCATAACCTCAGAATAGCTACAGAATAATGAATTTTCAGCGGTAGTATGAACATTTCTATACTGATACGCAAGCAGATTTTGTTGGTACAACTGTTGGGGAAGAAACTATGGTTACAACTTGTGAATTTCTGAGGAATAATGTTTCAAGTTCTTACATACTTCCTCAACAAATGTCAAGCAACAGGTTCCCGTCAACGGGCAAAGATATTTTATTCATAATCTTTGGTATCTTGATTTCAGAGAAATGGAATGGAATATATCTTTTAGGTGAACTTCTATCGTGCCATTCAAAATTTCGCAGCCACCTTGTTGACCCCAAAATGTGAATTTTTGCCATAAGCCTATTTTCCTAAGCGATCTGGTTGGTCGGTCGGAAAAGCTTTTTCAATACATGCACAAGATCTATTGATCAGGAAAAGAAGTAAAGGAGTAGTGTCACATGCTATTTATTGATTTTTTTTCTTTTTCCGCTGCAATTTTCAAGGGGGTCAGGACTAAAACACTTTATTTTCAATAGTGAAAACAAATTTTGTTGCAGCGTGAAAGAGAAGTCCTTTTATTTCCGTTTACCATCATCTGGTAGAAATATAGCGTGCAGTAAGTGATAAAACCTTCTCTTTTCTTAGATTAACCACTTCGTAACTAAGATATGTTGGGAAAAAAGAAAAAGAAAACTGCACTTGTTGGGATTGTTACGGTGTATTGAGAATGCCATAAGCGTGTCAACTTTTCAGCATGGCCATGTCACTGCACCAAAATGTATCCCATAGCTTTGATATGTCTGCTTCCGTTGTCTGAGGTAGCTGAAGCTTCGTTTCCACAGGAGTTGTTTTCGTCAGGAGATCCTGCGGTACCGAATCCAATTCGTGAGTCGCAGCTATCACAACCATCAGATCCTTCGTTGCCAAGAATGCCGATTCTTGCTTTGGATCGGAAAGACAGAGTACTTTCAACATTGAAGCCCTCTTTGTTACAATTTTTCTGTAAGGAGGCCTGTGAACCAATAAGTTTTTTCCAAGTCTCGCGACCCAGTGAGGTAGGTATATAGCTTCCGTCAGCGATCAATGAGAACAAGGAGCTCGCTTTTTTGTTGATGACAATAAAGTTCGTCTGTTTGCCAATTTTCATACCGAGACAGATTTTGGAGAAGGGCGTTTTCCAGTAGGTTGATAACTTGGTCTCTCGCGAGTCAAAGCCAGTCTCTCCTCCAAGAAGATTATATACATTTTTGTTGCTCCAGTAACTTGCGTTGTAGCCAAAAATGGTCTAACAAAAAACGGGTGTATTTGTTTTAATTAACATCATATGAAATTGCGCCTTTCTATGTTAATCTCTTTATATGTACCTTGCTGCCATCAATCTTCATGACAGGTGTCCATCCTCCATCTCCACATCCGAAATCTTCCATGTGACAGAAAATAGAAGCTGGTTGTGTGTTTGCAAATAAAGTTACAACTTGACTCACATTCGACCTACAAGATAGTAATTGGGGGTTAAGTGCAAGTCCGAAGTTAATTTGTATTTCACTTGGTTTAGCAAAGAACTAAATCGAAAAGCGCATAAAAAAAAAAAAAATGACCAATCTCCGGGCCAGTTGTTTCTGAGGTGCAAACCATTCACTTAAACAATAATCCCTCTCAAGTTTAAAAATTATGCTTCGAAAGGAACCAAACGTGTCGAAACCAAACTTAGCATATCAACCCAGACCTTGTATATCAAATGTGTCGATAATGCTAAATAGCATGGGATAAAAAAAAAGTCCGAAATGCCCTAAGCAGTTAAAAAAACCATACAAACCGTACGGTTGTTATATACTTGCTTTTCCGAGAAAATTTCAGCAAAAATTGGAATGACTTTATCCTCATGCTCTTTTGTAGTCTTACATTGAAATCTTTTAATAGGCAGGTACTTCCAAAGTATACCAAGGAAAATTATCTTTCTTTGAGGAAATTATGAATGAAATTCACAAACAATTTAAGTGGATGAAACCAACAGCCTCGATTTCTACTGGCGGCTTTCTGCTACTCAGAAAATCCCTTAAGTCAATTGAATTTTTGTTGTGAGAATATCAGTATGATCTGTAGGAATAAGCAGTTTCTGCTCAAGTGAATATTCCAACTTTTTCGGAGACAAGATACATGGCCGGAGCTAATGGATTTTCTGCGGTTTACCATAAAATGGTAAAGCTTAATAATTTTTTTCTGTTTCAGATTATCAAAACCAATTATTGAAATTTACCCCACATGAGGGTGTTTTACAATTAAAAGCAGCAAACCAAATCGTCAAAAATCAGAAGTATATTACTAACCTGTACAAGTCATAGGCATCTTTACAGGATTTGAAATCTGCGAAATAGTTATTTTAAAACAGGCTTTAAATGAACTTTATAATTTGGATATATCAACAAAGTTGAAATGGTAAATTGGCCACCGTAATGATTACAAAAGCTGACGTTTCGAGCGTTAGCCCTTCGTCATTCGCTCCGACGAAGGGCTAACGCTCGAAACGTCAGCTTTTGTAATCATTACGGTGGCCAATTTACCATTTCAACTTTGTTGATATATCCAAATTATTTCGTTACTCTCACCGACGCAGCCCCAAACAGTTTCTTTCGAAACTATCAGCCTTTATTCATTTAAATGAACTTGTTTGTTATTATTTTTTAGAGCTATCTATTAAATTTACTATATAAGACCACTCAACTTCTATTGACGCACGTTTCCATTTTGCAAAATGATTTTTAAACTGGCGCGACTATTACACCTTGCTTTCTAGCGATAAAGAAAGCACATTTCATCGGGAAGGCTATTTTTTTAAATCCTTTTCTTTCCCCCTCTGTCCATTGTCAATACGTTCTAGAGGCGCCTCTAGACTGACCTTAATCTGTTGGTAAAAGGTCTGTCATCTACATTGTTTTTTCATACGAAAGCAAATGAGGGAACGTAGGGATGCGTGAACACGATGCAACTCTGGTTTCAATGGTTCAGTGTCTCCTTGTGTCAAAATAGAGGAAATATACTGTTTCCGTAGTATTCTTCAAAGTCTCAGTATCTCCTTAGGTCAAAATAGCAGACATTTACCGTTTTCGCAGTATTCTCCATAGCTAGCGTTTGTACAATGGCATTTCCAGGCACGAGTTCTCTCATTTGCGATGCAGGTGCCTCCATTTTTGCATGGCAAAAATATGCAAGGTGACTGAAATGAAGTGAAAGGGGATTAATACAAATAAAATGGTGCTTGGGAATATGCCCAGGGATCGAGATAGTCGATAGAATTCCTCTTTTATGTTACTCATGTCTTGCCACCTGGAACGTCAGACTCGCCAGGTTGTCAAATGAGCATAGACATATCTAGATTTTGATATATCCTAGTTTTCCCCGAGGGTTTTGAATTAGGGCAACAAGGTTGATTCATTGCTACTGAGAAGCCTTTTGTTTCGTTGATACCCGATAACAGAGAACCATATCTGGTTGAAAACAGAACTCACCAGCATAGTAAGATGATGCGAGCTCTTATTCTTCCCATACTCCGTGTAGTTTCTGTACTTATCAGATGACAGTAGCTCGCACCAAATTTTTCCATTGGCACTTTTAACGACGGCCATATTTATTGAGAAGCACAAGGTAATGTCAAGGCAATTTAAGGCACAATGTAAATCATTATATGCAGTAAATTCTGCAACTCGAGGCACCCTCAAGTAATGGAACTCGTCCAAAGAAAACAGGCTACTTTTATAAATCTGCAATGGAGCTGTTTCCAAACCTTTTTGTCCGGCTAAAAAAGATCGATAAGTATTTTTACAAGTAAAACTAACAAATTAATGCTAATTTAAAAATTCTCTACCAGGTCTGAGACAAAGACTCCCTCCGGTCCCTTCCCCCCCCTAAAAAAAAAATAATAATAATAACTACGTAAATAAAAAAGGTTTAGCATATGTCCTTACACTTCAACTGTACTTTGACAGAACATTTCCATGAGTGAAAAAATGAATTCACGAGAAAATTGAACTAAAAGGGATTTTTATGCAAATCAATGTAAAGTTTTTAATCTAGATGTGGACAGCTGCTGTGTACATAGAGAAATTTATTAATGCCAAGGCATCTGACTTTATTGAAAATGACTGGTATGACTTCCTCTGTCTTGCTTTCCAAATGATGATACACCGGTGAAAAAAGGATTTTCATCCATTTAATGTTAGTCTAAGAAGATCACTATGACACGGAATGTGTCCTCAGTCTTGGATCTAAAATAATATGATTTCGAAATCTCTACGTTGGACGTTGTTTGACCAATAATTCGCTTTCTGTTTATTGCTTCGAGAAGAAAAGAAAATAATAGCGATTTTGAATCGATATGCAGACCTTAGAAGATCAAGACTTTCCTTGCGTAGCAAACGTCGAGTGAAGTTTTGAAATATAGAAACCAAGAGAGGAACACTGAATTTCGTTCTTTCTTAGTAAACTGTTTAAAAAATGTAGTTATTAAGACGCAAACAATCACAAAAGCAACTGAAACGAAGCTTACCTTGAACAGAGATAATTTGAATAGACTTAACGAAGAATAGGACTAGAAAATCAGTAATTGAATAGCCAGCCATAAGGAAAGCGAAATCCTCGAGAATCGCTTCGAGGATTTATACGATACACCGCTCTAGGAGTAAACTAACTTAACCGACCGGTTTCACTTCCAGTTCAGACGGGTTTGCAAACAGATATTTGAATGAAAATTCTTCTGTCAATCATCACATCTCTCCTTTGTTATATATATATGTTATTTACCAGGCGGGACGGGTTCCTACTGGGAAAAACTGTCCCCGAAGTTTTGGATACCTCCCGAGGCCGCAGAACATCCTCCATAAACTGAACAATTTTTTAGCGAGTAGATGATAAAGAAACAAAGGTTCAATTCACATCAATAACTATTTATTAATACAAATGAATAATAACAAAAGAAACAGATGATTAATAAGAGCATTCTATTACTACGTTAACTCGGTGACGAAGGTCCACTTAAACCACTATGCTCTACATAGTACTTCAGTAAGGCATGGATACATTTTTGGCTTCACAAGCTTTGTCCCAAGGCAGTTAAGAACTTAAATGTAATCAAATTTCATAATGTACATAGGGAAGAAGATAATATTTCACCATCGAAAAAGCAATCATGAAGCCACGTCTCAGTAACAGCGACGACGTCTAAGTTGTTGCCATAGACTAGCCGCTGGAATTCCGCTAATTTGTTGCAGAGAGAGCGGCTGTTCAAGAGTACACAGTTCAACTTTGAATTGATTGTGGTGCAACTTGAATTTAAAGCAGCTGGACCTGGATTAAACTCGAAACCTCCGCTTAGAACTATCCGTAGTTTATGAAAACGGCTAACAGAGTTTGAATAATAACTAATCCTGAAGGAAATGAACTTGTGTTTACGATGCGTGTTGACAACAAGATGGCGCCGTACACCTTTCGACGATGACAAGGGAAGGAGGAGAGTTATCACATATTCTGTAACGTACATGTCGGTAACTTCATGACCAAAGATGAAAGAATCGTGGCGACTTAAAAACAGATCACTTTTAACGCTCCAAGATACTACATAAAACCCAATAATAAGATAACGGAGCACAGAAAAACGTGCCCGCCGACCATGATGTCCCAAGAGATGAAATGACGGCTCTTAGAGTGAAAAATTCTACTAGTCTGCTACTAACCGTTAAATTGTGGATTAAAATGCGATTTAAACTGGGTGACAAACCACCTTATAAAATGGCCCAAATCATTCTCTATTAATCGGGCTCAAGGTGGTTTCAAATGAAGCAGTGAACTTTACTCACACACATCACTCTGAAAATGTATTTTTTTAATTGTAAAAAGTTAAAACGGTGCTTTCTGTTACCCAGTCACTATTATAGGTTGATGTAAGATCTGTAGACGAAATAAAGAAATCCATCTTATTATCGAACTACACCTAGACGAGTACAAATAACGCCATAGACGAGTACAAATATCACGCGATATTTGTGCTCGTCTATTGTAGTACCGGTTAAACTGGTTTTCTCGCATCGCGCAAGCGAAGAATTGGATTGTAGTTACGAAAAAAAAAAAACATATGGCGGACAATTTGAATCATATTTCCGACGACGAAGAGTCAGGATGGCTGGCAAATATATATCCAAGTTCATTAGATGAATCGAACGAAGAAAAACAGCTTGACAACCAGAAAATTCTTCATTTAATGAAGAAAATAGAACAGTAGCACAACAACGCGCCAATTCCGTACCGCTTCGCATACTTCTGTCACGCACTCCCCGTAAATAAACATCCGCGAATATCGCCCGCACTGAAATAACAGTTTGGCGTGTTGGATAAAGATATCTTATTAACCAAGCGCGAGGGCCGTACTAGGAGACTATCGGCCCGAGGTCTTGACACTACGGACCTCGCTGCGCTCGGTCCGTACAAAAAAGACCGAGGGCCGATATTCTTCCAGTACGGTCTTGAGCAAGCTTGGTTATTAAGAGATTTATTATACGACTGAAGTTCAAAGGGACACTAGTGCGGTATCATTCGGGACCATTCGGGACAGTGCCCGGTCCAATACTTAGAGAATATTGGACCGGCAACAGACCATTTTGATTGGTTGATTTTAGTTATTGGCCCTCTGACAGCCCGAGTCGTGTAATAATAAATAAATTATTAGACGTTTTGTTGTGTAGTCGGGTACTCGGTCTTTATTTTTATCTTTATGTCAAGACACCCGGTTCTCTCAGAGGAAATGGGCTCATCCCGAAGAAAGAAATTTCCCTTGCTGGGCTCAGCCCACTTCAAATTACATTCTTAGCATTCTCGTTGTCAAACATTCCCAGATTTCATTTCGGTCGTTCTATCAACAGGAGCTATTCCTCCTTTGTTTTATCCAGCGTGTGTTTTATCGACGGTGGCTTATTTACATAATTTCAAATGAGCAGAAAGCGGCTTAAGCCGTTTTCTTTCGACGCTACTTTTGTAGACAAAAGTGGAAAGAAATCGAGGAAAACTTTTTCGCTAACGGCGGAATCCACGCTTCGTACCCCACGAACCTGTTCAGTTGAAAATGAACAACCTGAGATCGTCGAACCTTTCTCGTTTGAGGAGTTTAGTGAGAACGGTTCTGGTCTATCTTCGTACGAGAAAAGACATATCGCCAACATCCAGAAATGGGACAACATAAGAAGACAGTTGTTTGATTCTTATGTGGAGGAATGCTGTTTTCCGACTGAAACAACATGTGTTTACTGCTTCCAAGAACCAGCAACACTGCGATGTCAATATTGTGGCCCCAAGCAGTATTTCTGCCTTGAATGTGCTAATATTTTGCACAGTGTGAGGAACCATTTTCATGTTTTGGAAAAATGGAAGGTGAGGTTCGAAATGTAATAAGTGGATTGAGTTTGTTGGTTCTCTACTCTGCTCCGAGAGGTTTTCTCCGGGTACTCCAGTTTTCCCCTCTCCTCAAAAACCATCATCATTTGAATTTATTTAATTTAGAGTTTATATGCATTTACACACGACCCCACAAGCTGTTCAGCTTGAAACATTATCGTGCCTAAATAAAGATGTTTTTATAGTAAACGAACTGGATGATCTTTTTCCGGATTGTTTCCAAAGGGAGCGAGTCATAGCCCGTGACCAGGGGTCCTTTAGGATTTTCTCTTCACTCTAGGTATCCAACACCTTTCCCAAAATCCTTGTTGTTCCCAGTAACGTAGTCTTCTGAAGTAACGGAATACTAATTTTGACGTTCAATTTTCCCAACCACTTGTCCAAGTTTTTTGTTACACTTCCCAATGATCCTACAACAATTGGTACCACCTGCACAGTTCTCATGTTCTACATTCTTGCAATTTCTCTTTTAATTATTATTAT
>NC_142524.1:21222074-21227074 GCF_964205215.1 Stylophora pistillata
TTTCCGAGATCACGAAAGGTAGGTACATGTAAATCATTGTTGGTTCTGCTCGACGGAAGCTCGAATCGCATAGGAGTTTCATCCATATATTTGAACAGCCTGGAGAGCGAATGGCCATACCGCTGCCGAAGTGCGATCACGAGCCGATGGAACTGGATGATCTTTTCTTCCAGATCTTGTGGGAGTCGCTGGGCCAGGGTTGTCCTAGTGCGAAGGCTGATGGAATGGCGCTTTTTCCATCTCTGGTAGCAACCCAGTGAGGCTCTGAAGTCTGGATCACTGCTCAACTCCTTCGCTTTCAGCCGTAGAATTAATCCGCTTACAGCAATTCCTGTAAAAGATAACAGAGATCAATTGTTTGACTTGTTTTGACGACATGAAAAACTGGCCAATCAGATGCGGTCATTCCCACGGTTTGTGTAAACATTGCAACACGATCTGACAGATATCAGTTGATCGAAGCTTTTCATTGTTTCAAAGAAGCGAAAGACTTCCCTTGACTCCCCTGCTCTGAAAACCAGTCCAGCAGTGTTTGATCCAATTCAGGATACTTTGGCGAAAAGCAGCCCATCGTCTTTCGCTTTGCTGACATTTTAAGCTCACCATAAAACAGGTTCGCTTGATCTTTTCGCCAGCGACGCACCATCGATTCACTGATTCCGTAATCTCTAGCGATGTCGGAGTTGTTCTCGACGGCCTCTGCTTCAGCAACGACTTTTAGTTTGAACGCTAAGTTGTATGAAGAACGACCAACTTTCGGCATGATGATCGATTACGATAACTTTGAAAGAGAGCGATTGTTTGAGACAGGATTCTGAACTCAGGTGAATGTTTTGTTATGTCACGCATGGTTCTATTTATTTACACATTAAATTCAACTTATCTGTGATTTGTTGTTACTTTCAATTAAACGACCAATAACAACTGAGTAAATAACCTACTTTTTGGTTACATGTTTCCCGAGAGGGAAGCTCCTTTTGATTTCGGTTTATGTTAATTCATCTCAGTTAACGACACGCGTGGAGTACTTTGCAATTATTAGGTCTCGGCTTATAGCCGAATGTTTTGTGTTTATTTTTTATTTCAATGCAACAGCTGCTGACATGAAGAAGTTTAGGGTCTCGGCTTATAGGCGAATAAATACGGTAATTTTGTTTAGGACTGCAGCTCATTTCATGGTGGTGAACTTGCAAGCTCCATTAGATCAAAAGGAAAGAATAAACTTTTTGATGAGAAAGGAGTCTTCGGTCGTGTTTGTAGACATGACTTCCCCAAAGGATTTCATAGCATCAAACATGGTGAAAGGTGCATTTCAGTAATTAATAATTATTATGTAATAGCAATGGACAAATGCATTGGCTATCTAGCTGTTATCCTTGAAGTGTTGTCATTACTCTTATTATCTCGATCTCTTTTTAAAAATCAATAATTATTATTTATTGATGAAAGTACTTGCGAAGATTTAGATGTACTTTTTGAAGTTGTAATAAATTTATATTTATGGCAGAGTTTAGTTTTTTATTGTGCTTGTGTTCTCACTTATTGTCTTTTTAGAGTATTTATAACATAGCGCACGTGCTTGCTCTGTGTAAGTGTTATTGAGCTGCTATGAACAAAATGTCCCACTGATGCATGCCGGTGACGTCAAATGCCTCAGGACAATTTGTTTTTCTTGCAGGGGACTTAAGCATTTTTCATTAAAAACCGGGAAAAACTTCGGTAAAAAACTAGACATGGCAACAAGTGAACAAGCCGATGAAGATCTACCTACCTTTTTTTTGAGAAAGAACCCAGAGGAAGGGGAAGACAATCAATGCTGATTTCATCTCGTTCCTCAACTCTAACTTCATTTCCACGCATGAATGCACTTGTCAGTTTTTAACCAATCCGAGACGAGATCATTGAAGCGTAGCGAAATACTCTCCCAAAACAAAATAAACCACACATTGAGGCATAGGAGAGGGTATTTCCTCCCTTTATTCATAAACTACAGCGAGGAAAATGTTATAAAACAATTGGTTCATGTGTCAGCTGCGTATTCATCGTGGAATTAATGCAGATATAATAATTTACTATAGTTATTTTATTTTCTATAGAGCTGGAATGGGATGAGAAGTATGTTGAAAGCCTTAGCACTGCAAACGATCTTAAGTAAGTTACAAGGAATTTTGATGATGATAATGATGATAATGATTGTTATTATTTTTTTATTATTATTATATTTTCCAATATTATTTCAATTATTAACTTTAATAAATATAAAGTTAGTCATTCTCCCCAACTGCCCTTATTTAATACATCACATACATTTTGGCAGTCAAATATGGCACATTTATACCAGAGCCCACAAATGAAATTCAAATCATTCAAGTTATGCATTGGATGATCAAGGATAATCTATACAGTACTAAACTCAAACAAATGACCGAAGTTGATTGGTGCATGGCATGTTTGAGTTTCCATGGGAGGCTTAACAATCAGTAATAATTATCTACTATTCAGGGAAGTGATCGCTGCAATAAAATGTTGTTGTAGCTGATTAGTGCTGTGTTACAAGTACTTATGATGCAGTATAAACAATGATAAAACTTGACATTATTATTTCTAGGTTTAAATTGCAGTCCAATTCTGAGATTACTGCTCAGGAAGTTGAATCAATAAAGAAACAGTTACAGAGGTTTGTACTGTAAATCTCACAAATAAATCTCTAAAATTCATTCATCCACTACACCTTTGTATAACAAAAAATGTTTATAGGTAGGAAATAAGTGTGAATCAAAATCAAAACAGTAAAATGCAAAAACATTTGACACTGATGTATAAACAAATTATTATGTAATATTAGATTCATTAAATTCTTCAACTGCATACTCATGTGTATGGTATTTAATCCCCTTTATGGTTCTTCTAAGGAATCAAATTTTGTGTCAAGGAAAAGTATCTTAAAACTTAATTGCATGCTTGCTTCAGTATTTTTAACTCAGTGCCAGTTGTGATATTTCTTTCTGATATCCTTGTTTGTAATATATTATTTAGGCTTGAGAAGTTGCAAACATCTATTGAGAGACAACAAGGAATTCAAAGGAAGTGGACTGTGGCAAGTTCTTTGTACAAAGAGGTTCTTGCTCGCCTCAAGCTTAAACAAGGGTGTCAGTTACTCAAAAAACTACACCACCTAGCAGCGGAGCGGATTTTTGTTCTGGAAATGAAGAAAAAGTATGCAGGTAAATGATAGGTTCTTGATATGACATGATAATGGTGATAAACACTCTGAAGACCAGCTTTATGTGTGTGTCTTAGACAGGTGCACAGAATGATTAAAACAGAGGCTCAGGAAGTGTCTGGCTTATCTGGGTGTGGGCTTGGATAGGTTGTATTGTAATCAGATTATTTATTTAATTGATATTTATTTACCTTATTTTATAATCTGTCTTTGCAGATGGACAAGCTATTGCTAAAAAGCTGAACAAAGAACTTACCAAGATAACAGCCAGTGTCAAACTGCTCATACCCCAACTGAAAGCTTTGAGAACAGCCCAATTTGGTGATCTGTCAGATGATGAAGTTTTTGTTATAGTGAAAGATCCGCAATCAACCATTTACAGCGCAGTCAACGTGGATCCTCAACGTAACACCCTAGCCCATTCTACAAAAATACAAATCATAAATGTGTTTTTGTTGAAAAAAAGGGCCAACGAAGAAATCATTCTTCTTAAAGCAGAGGTTGAAAGGTTTCAGACCTTTCTTTCTGAGGAAGTACAGAAAGTTGATTCTTGGATCGATAAGGCTTCCACTCAAAATAATCCAAGTCACAAGAACCTTCTTCTAGTGAAGAGAGCATCCTTAATCCAAGAACTAGCGAGCCTGCAAAGACTTTGGAAGGAAGAAGTCTTGTTTGAAACAGATTATGAAGAATTGCTGAAAAGAATTTTGGATGGAAGTGGAGAATCAACACTGTCTTTACTTGAAGATGAAGCTGCAAATGATAATGATGACGTTGATGATGTCAGTGGTGTTAGGGATGAAACTGAAGCTGATGAAAACGAACAAACAGACAATCTAGATCAATGATGGAGCATTTTCATTGTAAAAAATGTTATGATAATAATAAGAAGCCATTTGGTGACGATGCATAGTCGATACCTCATAAAAGAGAATATTTTATAACTATAATTACTAACTCGCATGAATATTATAACAACATGACTTAAGTGAAACATTTGGGCCAATACAATTGCAGCTTCGATTGTTATGCAATAAAACCTCTTGTTAAGAGAACCTACATTTTTTTCAAGTCAGCTTGAACAGGTTCCTATATAAATGGTGCTTGACTGAAAATCAGACTCGCTAGGTTCTTAAATAGGTTTCTTAATTCTCGCTAATAAAAAGTGTACTTGTATAAATGATTTGTTTTTCTGCTTTTTCTGAACCTTTTTCTATCTCTTTCCTAATGTTCGCAAAGGCGGATACAGGGAGGGGGAACGGGGTGACTTGTCCCTCCCTCTTCCACGTGAATTACAACAGGAATAACAATGCCTATCCCAAAAGAATGAGTGCTTTTGGTCTCAATTAAAGAAAAGTTCCCCTATTTTGATTTTTTTTCTGCATCCGCTTTAGGTTTAGATCTTAGGTTCTACCCCTAAGAACCTGCCCGGATGAGCACACAGCTTTATATCCCTGTAGGATCGATGTTGGATAGCGTGAGTATGAATGGAAACTGAGACCCTGAGTATGAATGAAAACTGCGACAAAGTCGGAAATAAAGTTGAATAGGATACCCTTCGCGAACCTTGAAAAAGCATACCGTGTTCAGTGGATCATCCCATACAGTCATATATGTCTTGAAAGTGACTTCTGCTGATAAGAAAGGTTGCGTCTGCTTTGAAATAGCTAGATCAGAGGTGCATGCATCGCCACTTAGAAAATGAAAATACCCAAGTATTTGTAAAATGCGGTACTCGCGTGCGATGTCTAATACTAGGGACTTTAAACAAACCACG
>NC_142524.1:21919574-21934574 GCF_964205215.1 Stylophora pistillata
AACTTGTCAATCATGATAATTTTGTTTTTCCTATACTTAACCAAAAAGATCTGTTTTCTTGTGTATTTTCTTAATACAATACAATGATTTTACTTCTATGAATTCTCTTTGTTTGTATCGTTTTCCTATCTCATTTCCTTTTGATCAAGTTTACAATGTAGTTAATTTGTAGAAATTGAATTGATGGCACTTTATCCGTAACGTTGAGTAATGTAGTCCAGGGGTCTTGCGATATGTTTTCTTTTTAAAACAATAAAATTGTTAATCATTAGTTCATTAGTTTCTACTTTCATTTTTCATTTTGTTTTGTTTTGTTTTGTATTGTTTCTTACTTTTGGTTTATTACTTTTCATTTTCATTTCATAGTTATTCATTCTTTTGATGTATGTAGTGTTTATCGAAGCAATTTCGAGCTAAATTACTTTTGTGTCGTTGTAGTATCAATCAAATTAAGAAATATAATAAAGAGGAAATAACAGAGAGTGAGAAACAACACATTTATGACGGACATTCCTCTTTTCAATGCAGTTTACGCCAGGAGCCTTTCTTCTCTGAGTTTCTGAAAATTTAACTTTAACTAGTAATGTAATTGTTTGATGCTGTTGTGTTTGCGCAAAAATGCTTAACAGCTGTTTGCATTCCTCAAGTTTTTATGAATAATAAAAAATCGCTAACTGAGACACTGAATTAACCATACGCTCTGAAACTGACACTGTAAATAGTCATAGTGAAAAATGCATAGAGGAAGAAGGGTTTTATTTGACTTTTAAGCCCCCTCTAAAACTCTCTTTATCAAGAAATAATTTAATTTTTTTCTCTCGTGATTCTTTTGCAAAATAAAAAAATTTTATTTGGCAAACTGAGGATTTAACGCTTTAGTTCTCCCGCTGTAATCTACCTTTACTTAACGCGTTATGTATTCTTCTTTTGTTATGCTTGGTTTTGTTGAAGTCAGTTGTTACGAAACGGAAATTTAATTTCCTTAAACTTGAGGCGAATTTTCTAAATTTAGTAATTGCCAAAGTTTTACTCGACAAACTTCATTTTGGATCGTCGAAAAACGTAGTTGAACAAAGTTAACTCAAGATATTTAATAGTGACAATGCTTAATGTTTTGACAAGCAGCCGCAGTAAAGCGAAGCAAACATCTCTTCTGTAGCATCCATATTCTGTTTTACTACTGAGGCAAAGATTACACTTTTCTAGACACGAAATGATTTGCAAATACGCTTGCTAACTTCTTTTTTCTGCTTTTTTTACACTTCGGAAAGAGTCTCGCTAGTTCTGTATTGCATGTTCGACGGTCGAGATGAAATATAGAAACCAAAAAGAATTCAAATTATTGCTCACCTTTCGCACAAATTATCAAAGGCAAAAAGAGCAAAATAGATAGAGCAAAAGTGTTAAAATCCAACGCAACCATGAGTAGTATGGACCATGGCAGAAAGAAGACGTCTCAAGGAACACCTTTTCAGAAAGTCCAGAAGGTACGTTAGGTTTAGAAAAGTGATGTATCCTGCGTATCGACGCTTTGCTCACCTGTCCAGCAATTGTTCGCGTTTATAAGAGGCTGAACGCATGCGTATACAAGCATACTGACAAACTAATCAAACCTAACTGATCCACGTTCTGGGACGCGAAAATCGACATTCATTAGTTCAACAGGATATTTCAGCTACCGCCACAAGGAGGTTGATGGAAAGTTATTGTGGCATGGTGGCACGAAGAGGTATTTGAAGTAGATATTTTCGGTAATTAACTGTGAGGAATAACTTACTGAAGTTTTCCTTTTGCAGCTTCTGTTTTTCCAAGTTTTATGATGAGTTTCAAAAGTTAACTAAAAAAGAAATGGCCAAACATATCGTCACCTATTGAAAAAAAACAAAGGAAGGAAAAAAAACACCTTTAAGAGAAATGGAGTCATTGAGGTTCAGACCAAATACATGTAGACGACAAAAAGCGCTGAATTACCAGTGGAACAACCTACGTACCTACGAGCTTGTATTTGATGTGTTGAGCGGCTACTGTGAATGCAGGAGATAGAAACTAAGATAAAGAAGACGATTTTTGGAGAAGTAAAGGTTGCTTCACTTCACATTTAAAAGAAATATTTCAACCGATGTGAAATCTTGCGACGGCGAAAAAAGAAGAACTCAAGTAAAGGATAATCTACCTGAACATAGTTAGTAGAGGGCACTGGTTAGGAAACTCGGCAAAATTTAAAGGGCCGGCGTATTGTCTGTCCCCTGAGCTTCGCTTGAACGTCACGTGACCAATGACCCTGCACATTGTGACACATTTTCCCCTCTACTAACTATGACCTGAAGTGGAAGAAGACTTTGAAACTTAAAGGAAAATAATATGATATAGCCAGAAGTCGTGTGTAGAATTTTTAAGATGAGTCTGGGAGGCTATCTTTGACAGCTGTTTAATGATTTTCTTAATTAGCAGTAAACGTCTGTAAACATCAGATCGTAGGCGCGCGCGCGAGCACACGCAATTTTCAGCGGTAGCTATAACAGATCATGAGCAAACGTCGATCTTATAGAATCCAGATTTTTAAATGCGCGAGAACGCGCGTGGAAATTGCTAAACTCACGAAAGCTTTTGCATGAAAACAAGTCCGGTGACCCCTTCTTTTTATTGTTCCAATATGATAATAACGTCGAAAGGAATCATCAGAAAAAAAAATAGAAAATTCTACAGAAGGAAATTTGCGATGTCTGAAAATTGCCTTTTTCTAGATTTTCTGAAATTCCGTTTCGTAGAATTTTTTAAAAATCTTTGTGCAGTTTCCTTTTCAAGTGCCAAAAGCAATCACTGAGAAAAAATCATGGGTTCACCGGGTTAGTTTTCGAATTATTTGAGCCACAAGCTAAAAAATGCGTCTGAGTAAGCCTATGAAAGCGTTGCCATGGAAACTGCTAGTGAAGAAACGACAGCTATTTTTGGATAACCAATAATTATATAATTCAACCCCGTAAAAGTGTTCAACTGGCCTTGGTCAGTCTTTCTGTTGTATTCTTTCAAAGTTACAAACTATCAAAAAGACGAAAACCGGTACGAGCCACCTTAACGGGAAAACGGGAGTCAAATTAAGGCCTCTTGAAAAGACACTGACACCCCGGAACTTGTTTCAGGTCTCTCCCACACCCCTAAACCAACACCCTCTGTACCGTTTCTATGTCACAGAAAGTTGTCGAGAAGAAATTCTCTCTCTCAATGTCACAATCAAAGTGAACACGACCCTCTTTACTTTTGAAATTCTCGTCAATTAAATTTTAAAAACGAAGGATTCCCCTTACAACAAGAAAAGGCACTATTGCTTCTGAACAATTCCAAATGCAGTAGACTAAAACGAGTCTTCCACTTTCTTAGGTCGATGGAGTCCTCTGTAAGGATCGAAGACCTCGTTGAAGTTATACTCGGCTTTTTCTGATTTCTTTTTGAGAACCTTGTTTCTGGCTTCGTCACTTGGTGAGGCCACAATCATGGGTCTATTTTCACACTCAGGTCTGAACTCCACCACACTAAGGACTGTGCGGTCTGCAAGTTGCTGATGCATTTCCTGCAATGATACCGTAAAGATTCCGTCTTGCCTTGAGTACGTTCACGTAAAGATTAGAGATAACGTCAAAATCAGATAATAAGAAAATAAAACACGCAATTTTTTAAGTACAGATTTTCTTAAGAAATTTGAAAAAAAATCAAACTTTGCCATGGTATAGTTACTAAGGTTAAAGCAAAGATTCGCCATCACAATTTATATATGTTTCAGTCAATTTCAAAACACTTTAATCGGTTTCTTTCTACTTGTTACTAAACAGTAAAAAAATGAGCATGTTTGCGTCTACTTTCCCAGTTATCAGTGGTGAACGGTACCTAATATTATGATAACTCGCCCAAACAGCAGCATATATATCCCTCGAATGATTAAGTAAACCATTTAAAAGTCTATTTATTTTTCAGGGAAGAAAAGTTGTCAGCAGTATTTATGATTTCAATACAATTGTGCCACACAAAAAGGTAATGGTAAAGTCTGTTTACGAGCCTAGTGGCCCATTAGGCCGGTGCTTAACTCCGGTTTCTGTAGCATGAGGCGACTAGGAGTATTTCTACTCCCCCCTGGATGGGATGCTAGTCCATCGCAGGGTTACCCCCCAGCATTAAATTTCCGGTACCCATTTGAACACCTGAAGAGTGAAGAGAGGTGAAGAGAGGCACTGTGAGAGTAAAGTGTCTTACCTAAGAACATAACACAATGTCCCGGCCGGGGCTCGAACCGGGACCACTCGCACCAACCGTGAGGGCACCGCGCCTCCACACAAAGAGGCCATGGAAATTTCCAGGTAATACTCAATCACGTATACTTAACAGTATCAATCATTGTTAAACAAAATTGAACGGCTCATGGAAATTTCCAGGTAATACTCATTTACGCGTAAAAAAAGTATTTCAAACACTTTTGGCCAATACGGGTCCATGGAATTTTCCATATACATGTAATACTTACTCGCGTACACAAAACTTTATCAAACATTCTTAATCAAAACATGTACATGTGATACTCATTTAAGCGTAGAAAAAAAAACAGTTTCAAACGTTCTTGGCCAAAAGGGGTACACAGAAATTTCCACGTAATACTCACTCACACACAGTGAACAGTATCCATCATTGCTAAACAAAATTGAGCGGGTACATGGAAATTTCAATGTAATACCCATTTACGCGTAAAAAAATAATTTCAAACACTTTTGACCAATACGGGTCCATGGAATTTTCCATGTACAGGTTCATAGAAAGACAGGAAGTATTCTGCAAGCGTTTTAAGGTAAACTCAATCTCGCCGTAAACCGAGAATATTTCAACCTTAGGTACAT
Source organism: Stylophora pistillata (assembly GCF_964205215.1). Taxonomy (NCBI): domain Eukaryota; kingdom Metazoa; phylum Cnidaria; class Anthozoa; order Scleractinia; family Pocilloporidae; genus Stylophora; species Stylophora pistillata. Next base: position 21,924,455 of record NC_142524.1, read on the forward strand.
TCAAATAATGAAATACTTCAGCAGAAAACAGACCACTTCTTATTTCCGTGGCCTGGTGCGTCCGAGTGTTGGTTCCTGGTGGTCGAGTAAACAATGCATCTTTCAATAGTGAATTTTAAGCAATAGATAAATAGACGCTCTTCTGCAGAGTTATCTTTTTTTCTTTACATTTATAATTCATTGAGTGTAACGATGTTTTCAATAATATCTCTACCCTTTAAATGCTGAGGATCGATAACATGATTTATCATATGCATATATATGGTTTAATGCTAACCTTGTGGTGTTGCATCAGTAAAGGCTATCACAAGATCATATGGTTTTATCAACTCATTTGCTAATGTAAAATTGACTACCCTAAAGCTGACGTTTCGAGCGTTCGACCTTTGCATAATTGTTTTCATATCTCCGCAGTATCTGCTGGTATTGCTTCCCAAATAAATGCCTTTCTTTTGGGCAGAGAACAGGGAAGATCATTTTTCCGTTCAATAGTCGGGAAGCCACATTTATTTTAATTAGACTTTGCAGACTATTAGGAAACATTACTTATTAACCACATTCAGAAGTCTGCTTTCAACATGCTTCGTACCTCATCTCAACTATGATAAAAAACACACACAACCCACAATTCCTCTATTCGCTCCGACGAAGGGCTAACGCTCGAAACGTTAGCTTTTGTAATCATTACGGTGGCCAATTTACCATTTCAACTTTGTTGATATATCCAAATTATGATAAAAAACATTTTTAACTTTCTCTTAGGAAGTGTGATGATAATATTTGTAATAATTTCGCCTCCTCTTTGATGCGAACTGTGTATATTTTTATTGTTTGGAGGGTTAGGGTGCTGATATTAAATATGTAATGGAATTTTAAGGCTATGTCCCCTGAGTGGTCTTATTACCCTGACGGTTCCTCTAATGATTCTCCTGGCCTGGATAAATTGCTTTACGTCATGTAGCCTAAAACGCACAGTTATCGAACTTTCCATTTAGGTCTGACAAAACAGAGGTTCACTATCTATAGGAAATTATATTCCCTATAACCAATATCCACCAGTCTTGGCTGCCTCACATCATAGTTAGTAGAGGAGACTGGTTAGGAAATGCGGCAAACTTCAAAGGGCCGGCCTATTGTCTTTCCCCTGAGCTTCGCTTGAACGTCACGTGACCAATGACCCTGCACAGAACCAAAACAACATGGAGGACATGAACGACTTATTTTTCTTCGGCGACGATTTTGATGCCATATTGGAAACTTTGGAAAACGAGGAAGAATAGAAGAGCACTTTGTCGAAGCAGCTGACTCTGTAAGTCTTTTAGAAGCCGTTAAAACGTTTTTTTCGCCCTAAAACTTCGTAGTTATTGATACCCTTAGCAACGGCATCGGTCGTTGTACAACAACATATTTTTTACTGAAAAACTTTCGATTTTTAGGTTCAATACGAAGAGGGAATTGTTTGCGAGTTGTGCCAAAAGAAATGCAAGACTAAGGCTGGATTAAAAAGACATTAGACAATAAACCATAAGGAGGAACAAGCGCGGGGAAATCAACCGACTCAAGAAGCCAAATTCACTGCTGAAGACTTCGAAGCGTTATCAATGAAAGCACGAGATAAAATAATTGAAAGAAAAATCTACCCTCAAAGCGTAAAAGAAGAGCTACGAAGATATACGATTGCCTAGGATGAAGAAAATATGGACTTCTCAGAGGTAGAATCCATGTATATGCGTTTGGTTAAAACAAACATTTTTGTGGAGTTGTCAAGTAATGCGGCAACATTGCTTAGTACCAAAGTGGCTGATTGTTTGATAGCTCACAGCAAACAGAAAGATGAATCACCAAATCCCAATATCCCTACTAAACTGTGTGATAGAGAAATGGCAGGGTTTACAATATATTGAAGGATATGTACTGCACAAGCTTTACAGCAAGGTGAACAATGTATATAATCCCACAGCATATACTGAACAAACAACTTCAATACTGAAAGCTGGCAAAGCAGAAGATTTGCATGTTGCAGGGAGTCAAAAACTAATTTCATCTTTAAACCGAGGTGGCCTTTAGGTTACTTCTGAACAAGCTCAAACAATTTTTAAGAGAATAGAACATAATTTTAGGATTCTGACCCCAGGAAGTTTCCAGCTGAAGATTGACAATGCTAAGATAGAATCCAAAATAGCTTGTGATGTTCAACTGGTCTCAGCATATAACGCCATGTTGTTGGACTCAGACATAGTGGTAGATAACAGCATTGCAAAAGATGTTTTGGACAGCATTATTCATTTATATGTTACTGTACGGTGTTTTTCACTGGGCAAAGATGTTATACAGAAACACAAAATTCAATGTAAACAGATGATGACAAAAACACTACGAAAGGAAATTTGTAGAGCCAGCAAAGAACAAGAAAGGTAGATATAGTTAGAATTAACAGCCTGCAACAATTTGTCAATAAGTAATTTATTACAAAAGATTAATTTGGTAGCTCATAGTTAGTACTAACTATGCTCACATTCCCTGCTTTATTTAGCCAAGCAGAGCGCTAGGATCTGCCATTTGTTAATGGGATTTAATTTTTTCGGCAGAGTTTCTGCATAAAAAAATCTTCAACCTCATTTGAAAAGAAGGGTTTCGTAAAACAACGCCATTTAAAAGGGGTGATCTCATCCGCATGAACCAATTAAGAACATTCTTCCCGCTCGTAAACGTTTTCTCCAATATTTATTCTTTTCTAGCTGTATTGTTCATTGAAAATACGAAATGTCGTTTTTTCAGTCATTTTCATCTTTTTAAAGACAATTTTAATTTTCAAATCTAGGTGTATAAATAGATTTGTTTAAGCTGGTAATTAAAACTGAGGGCATTGAACTGTATGTAGAAACGACTGGCTAACCCGAAGAAAGGAATTGGTAAACCATATTTCCGTGGGTGAAAACAGAATTGATTGAATTTACCTTGTGATGTCAGAAACGCGATTGCCATAGAGCATGACAGAAACACGCAGATACGAACGGAATGCATGGCACAAACGTTTTCCGAGACTCTTTTAAGTTATGCTCAGCTTTACAAGTAATTTAGGTCTAGTAATGTCTTGTTTGTCACCGATACTCAATTGCTTCTCTGCCAATAAAAGCTATGAAACCTGATTGTCAACAAATTTGATTGTTGTCTCAATACAACCTGCTCCCAGTTGGCTTATTAGCTCAATTGGTAGAGGGCTGCAGTAGTATCGCAGAGGTCAGTGGTTCGAATCTCTTACAGGCCTGAATTTTTTCAGGTCTGATTTCCACTATCTCTTAAATAGTGCTCTTTGCGGCGAGGATCGTGCACAAATACATATCCTTCTCTCTTTTTTTATTTGTTTTCCGTTTTCTTTTACTTTTCTCTCTCTCTCTCTCTCTCTCTCTCTCTCTCTCTCTCTCTCTCTCTCTCTCTCTCTCTCTCTCTCTCTCTCTCTCTCTCTCTCTCTCTCTCTCTCTCTCTCTCTCTCTCTCTCTATCTCTCTCTCTCTCTCCCTCCTCCCTCCCTTTCTCTTTTCTCGATCCATATTTCGGTTACAACATTTCGATTATTAAACTATTCAGAGGATGTATTCATGAATATCTCGTATTTCTTCAGTTTTTTCATGGCCCTATCCACAGACAATAAACAGTGTAAACAAATTATGTTATGTGCGTGCTTAATTAAGAGCATGCCGTATCATAACATGCCGTCAGATCAAGTTAGCAAATATAATGGTTTTATTCTTCCTGCTAATTCTACTCATGGATTGGTTTTTTTTTTTTTTGGCAGTTTTTCTCAAGCGTTTTTCCCGATTATTCTTCTTCTTCTGTACGAGAGTTTTTTAGGATTCTCCGACTTCCTTAGCTGTTTTTGAGAATGATTTTTTTTATAAACGTTCTCGAATAAGATTGTCGCTTTAATCAAAAAGATAATTTTATCCACGCGAAGTGCTCGAAAATTATCTGCCACAGACATTCGTAGAAAATCTTTATAATTTTTCGAAGGAAATTTTAGATAGGGTATCACTTATAAAGCTATTTTGAGTGAAGCTATTTTCGAATAAGATGCAGCTGCTCTGAAATAATAAGCAAACAGCAAGTTGTGCATAATGATGGAAGTGGCGTCACTCGCCCTCATTACCCTCTGCTTCTTCTAAGAGAGCACAAGGCTCAGAATAAATAGTATTGCAAAATTATTTTCAAAAATTACCCCACTAACTCAGCGTCTAATTTCGTTGAAAGCACCAATATACATTATTACTTTATATGGCCTGCGCTGTTAAAAACCTTAAAAACAAAGAGTTAATCGAGAAACTACGAAGAAAATCATGAATTAAGAATGGGAGGGGGGGATTAAAAAGCGAATATACTTTCTTTATCATATTGAAGTAGCTCCGACGAAGGGCTAACGCTGGAAACGTCAGCTTTTGTACTCGTTACGGTGGCCAATTTACCAATTCAACTTTGTTGATATATCCAAATTATTTATGTTGTAGTTGCTGTTGTCGGGAGTGATAGACTGTTTATTTAGCCATACCTAAATGGGCAGCTGCTATGGAAGATTGTAATTCCAAGAAGCTTTGGAGAAATCTGTGAGATGGTGTCAGATTCCTGCCATTTTATGTTTATTCGAATATTTTCACATAATTAGCCTTGCTTTGAGTTTTGATTCCGAATTAAGGTGGCTCGTACCAGTTTTCATCTTTTTGATGGTTTGTAACTTTGAAAGAATACAACAGAAAGACTGACCAAGGCCAGTTGAAAACTTTTACGGGGTTGAATTACATAATCATTGGTTATCCAAAAATAAGTGTCATTTTGCCACTAGCAGTTTCCATAGAAACGCTTTCATAGGCTCATTCAAACGCATTTTTTAGCTTGTGGCTTAAATAATTCAAAAACTAACCCGGTGACCCCCTGATTTTTTTTCAGTGATTGCTTTTGGCACTTGAGAAGGAAAATGCAAAGATTTTTAAAAAATTCTACCAAGCGGAATTTCAGAAAATCTACAAAAAGGGCAATTTTCACACATCACAAATTTCCTTCCGTAGAATTTTCTAGTTTTTTTTCTGATGATTCCTTTCGACGTTATTATCATATTGGAACAATAAAGAGAAGGGGTCACCGGACTTGTTTTCATGCAATAGCTTTCGCGAGTTTAGCAATCTCCACGCGCGTTCTCGCGCATTTAAAAATCTGGATTCTAAAGATCAATATTTCCTCATGAACTGTTTTAGCTACCGCTGACAATTGCGTGTGCTCGCGCGAGCACCTACGATCTGTGATGTTTACAGACGTTTACTGCTAAGAAACTCATTAAACAGCTGTCAAAGACAGCCTCCCGGGCTCATCTTAAAAATCCTACACACGACTTCTGGCTATATCATATTATTTTCCTTGAAGTTTCAAAGTCTTCTTCCACTTCAGGTAGATTATCCTTCACTTGAGTTCTTCTTTTTTCGCCGTCGCAAGATTTCATATCGGTTGAATATTTCTTTTAAATGTGAAGTGAAGCAACCTTTACTTCTCCGAAAATCGTCTTCGTTATCTTAATATCCATCTCCTGCATTCACAGTAGCCGCTCAACACATCAAATACAAGCTCTTAGGTAAACTTCTCACCAAAGTAGAAAAAATTCCACGCGCCGCCATCTTTGTTTTGAGTTTTCATCTTTTGAAATCGCGCTTCTTTCGCATGTTTCTCTCGCGCGCGTCACGCAAGAGTGACCTGTTCTCCGCGCGAGGAAACTGGTACGAGCCACCTTAATATTCTGATTGTAATTGTGTAGGCTGTTTCTGTTTTTAAGTTCGCCTACTTGTCATAGAAACCAACTGTTGTTTCGAAAATGTCTAGCTATTCTTTACATTTTACGAACCTAACGTGAATTCAAATTATCACAGAATTAACGTAGCACTATTAAAAGCAAGTATTAAGAAAATTATTTGTCAGGTTTCCCAAAGACTCATTGAGAGCCAAAATTAATTCAGGTGTCCAGCTTCCATTGATAAAAGTTTAGAGGATAATTTCTTGGCTTCTAAGTCAACAAGTTAGTTTGACTCATACTTGGAAATTGCCATGAAACCTCACAAATTGATGAGTTCATTAAACATTTATCTCAAGCGCCGTTATTGCCAGCCGGATTTGGGGGGGGGGGGGGGAGGTGGGGGTGGGAAAAGTTTGACCGAAACAATTAAGGAAGTTGTATATGAGAACGATCCTTCGCAGTAAAGCACTATTTTAGCAATAGTGGAAATCAGACCTGAAAAAAATTTCAGGCCTGTACGGGATTCGAACCACTGACCTCTGCGATACTAGTGCAGCGCTCTACCAATTGAGCTAACAAGCCAACTGGGAGCAGGCCATCAAATTAATTCGATATAAACCCGTAGATGATAAATCAAACAACAACAAACATATGAAACATATGTGTGAACTGCGGTTTTGAGACGTATATGAGAACGATCCTTCGCAGTAAAGCACTATTTTAGCAATAGTGGAAATCAGACCTGAAAAAAATTTCAGGCCTGTACGGGATTCGAACCACTGACCTCTGATTTCCACTATTGCTAAAATAGTGCTTTACTGCGAAGGATCGTTCTCATATACGTCTCATAACCGCAGTTCACACATATGTTTCATATGTTTGTTGTTGTTTAATTAAGGAAGTTGTTGGGGGAGACATGCCTCTGTGGCTCACAAATCCTGGTATTGTTGCAGAAAACCAAAATCTGTTCATTGAGCAAAACGCTTGAGCAGAAAAATGATATGAATTATAGCATAACATCCTAATGTACTACATGTATTTTGATATAATTCTAAGAAAAGATATTTGAAAACAGCTGTCTAAACTGAACATGAAATCGCGCGCTGTCAAGTTTACTTCCCTCCGGTAGGGCAAGATATCCTGCATAGAAGACTGAGACCACTAGATCCATTTCCTTTTTGGCAATTTACAGCTGTTATTAAAGATGATTGTTAGAAAGCGTCCTTCCTCCTTCTGCAAGTTAAAAATGCGTTTAACTTCTTGGGTCAAGGGTTATCAAGGTTGTGGTCCATGCCCAGACAGGCAACCACGCCAGTGTTGTTGAATGGATATACGTACATATTTTTTAAAGCCCAAAGTCATATAGTTGACTTGGGGCTGAAGGTTATATCCTGGGTAGCGAACAAGACGATTGTGACACCTCTAATTCTAGAATCAGTTTCGGTACGCGGGGGGTTATTGTTCTTGTTTTTTTCTTTGTTTGTTCTTTTTCTTTTTTTTTTTTTCATTTTATCTATGTACAATTTAGAGGAGAAATTGTATAGAAACGGCTTTAGTTAAAGCCAGCCAGGAAACGCCTGCAAAGTAAATCACCTGATGCACGTTTAATGTTACATCATTTTAAATTAGACGCATACTATGTGGTACTATTCTAAGTTTAATAGATGAATGCAAATTACGGTACCGGTTTGCATTTCGCATTCAAATTGCTCTAGCTTACTCAATATAGTGGTTTTAAAGACAATATTTTTATGCCCTTCAAGTGAGATATCATTATGCTCATCACAAATATTACGTGTGGAGAAAATTAAAACGTGGGTAATGGTCAGATTCATTAGGTTACAATTTGCTGTGTGGTTTATTTAAGTCTTGCGGTTTTTGCTTGATCTAGAGTGGAAAAAATTGCAGTCAGGCTGTGACAAAACAGTGAGAAGATTTGACATTGACATGCTGCGATTTTTATGAAAACAACAACAGTTAGGGCATTGTTTTCGTGATGTTCTATCAGAGAATGTAAACACCTAGAATTCAGAATTTTGACATAACATCGATCAATTTCTCCTTTCATTGCCTTTCATAAGAAATTTGAATACGAGTTCCATGAAAAATAAAATTCTTAGCAATTTATTTTTCAGGTTTTTTTTACATTAAATATTTAAAGTTGTTTATGTGTAATTCTCATGAATCGTCGCCATTCCTATCCGAGATTATTCTTCATAGCTTTCACCTTTGGCTAAGGACCATTGTATATGTAAAAGGCTTCCTTTTTATTGAGTAGCAATTTACCATGAAGCTGAACATGACTCCAAATAAACTAACCCAGGTGCTCTTTGTTATCGAAATTACGAATATTGATAAAAACTATGACAAAGACCAGAAAAATAATCTGTGAAAGCCTGTAAGTTACTTTTAACAGACTGAAGAAAAATCTTGTTTGTCGACACGATTCTTAACACAATGACAATTAATATATCATCAACTGGCTCATCGGTTTTTTCGACTTCTATTTACTTGTTTATTTATTCGCTAATATACTCATATCTATTTTAATTTGTTCCGATCCTAATGACTAACTGACGTAGGTATCCATTAACACCATTTCATCATTTGGTGGTTTCTTTCCAGGGTAGTGCCTCCCTACTGCACCAAGATGTAACCCATTGTTGGGATATATTTTCCATTATTTCTCCACCCAAAGTACCACGAGGCTGCATTTCCACACGTGATGGTGTTAATAGGATTTCCCCAAGTACCAAACCCAATTCTGGAGTCACAACTTTCGCAATTATCCTCATTGTTTCCAAGAATCCCAATCCTTGCTTTAGAGTGTGTATTTCTTTTAGATATAGCATTGAACCCTTCCCTGTTGCATTTTTTCTGTAATTTGCCCTCTGGAGCAATCAGCGTCATCCACGTGTCGCGGCCAAGTGATGTTGCGCGGTATTGTCCGTCAGCGATCAGTGAGTACAGAGAGTCGGCCTGCTTGTTGAACTTGAGTTGTTGGCCAAATTTCATACCAAGGCATATCTTAGAGAAGCTTGTGTTCCAGTAAGTCGGTAGCTTAGTTTCCTTGCTGTCAAACGCAGTCTTTCCGCCAGGAGAGTTATATTCCTTTTTATCAGTCCAATGATGTGAGTCATAGCGAAAGGTATTCTGAAAAAGAATAATTGGACAGATAAATAAATAAATGAGTTCATTAATAAAAAGTAAACGAGCTTACAAATGTTCAATCAAACAAAACAGACATACTTGATCCATAACTGTATGCTGTTTATTTCTCACTTTGGATGGTACCGGGTTTTAATTTGTATTATAAAAAGGTTTTTGTACACAATTACAAACAAACAAAAATTGAAACCTTGTTGCCATCGATTTTCATGACCGGTGTCCATCCTCCATCTCCGCATCCAACAATTTCATTGTAACAACGAACGGTGACTGCCTTAGAATCAATAATTAAAGTCACCAGTTTATCCATTGTCGATCTGTAAAGAGAGATTGATTACACTGAATGTACTCTTAGGTCATTCCCATACATAAATAACAGATTAAAACACCAAACTGAACTCGAAAAAAGCCATTTCTCGAGAATCTAAGTCACTTGGGTTTTCGAGAAACGTAATTAACGTAATTATTAAACGTAATTACGCAGAGTAATGACATTTAAAGTTCTGCCAAAATAGACGAAACTCTTGAATCTGATTATGGGAAAATCAATTCTGCACAGCTCGTAAAAACGTGGGTGAGAACAAAATAAAACAATCTTTTTCGGCGCCCTTCTTACCTGAAATATCACACTACACTAGTGGCAGGAGATTGAGAAGGAAAAAATCATTTTTTTTTTTATTAACATACCCTTAGCAAAAATTGACGGAAAAGGATTAAAAAAAACAAAAACAGTTGTTAAAAATCAAAAATTGGTATTAAAAATAATAAGTTGTTTCCTTCTATAAGCTAATCATCTGATTTCACATTGATGTCGAAATGTTAACTTGTATCAAACATTAACTTACGTTTGCCCGTCATAAACCTCCTTGCAGGTGGAAACTGAATTCCCAAACATATTACAAGACAAAGGTACAAGAAAAAAATAAAAATATGAATAATCTCTTTTACAAACAAAACATGGCAATACCTACTAATACTAAGTCTGCGAATTTTCTAAGAATTATGATTATGTCCGCTTTGGAAAATCCATGTAAGTTACAATGTTCTTATGCTTAGAAACATTACAAATGACTAAAAGGTTGGTAAAAGTACATCTTAAATTACATCCCCAATAATCAGTCATACATGTGCAATTGTATGATCCCTTGGTGTTGTTGCATACGGCATTGGTACCACAGTCGTG
>NC_142524.1:21939574-22009574 GCF_964205215.1 Stylophora pistillata
GGGCAGGGGTGGGAAAAACTGGACGGAAACAATGAAGTAAGTGCCTGGCGGAGACATGCCTTTGGAGTCCACAAATCCTGGCATTCTATTAAAAAAAGACTTGTTCATTAAAAAGACATGCTGGAGCGTGCAGAGATATGATATGAAGTAAAGCATAACGTCCTAGTGTACTTCATGTATTTTGAGATAGTTCTGGGAAAAAAAATATTTGAAAACAGTTGTCTGAACTTAACATGAAATCACGCTCTGCCAAGTTCACTCATGATGATAGCGGCTTACCACCTGACGCCTGCCTGTGAACGCCTGTAAGAAAAAAGGGCAGCCTACCAGTGTGCATATAAAAGGACCTGTTGTTGCAACGATTACATCACCCCTGATGAAGGCACTAGACAGGAGTGTCGAAACGCTGGGTCTATGAATTGTAACTTCTCGGTTACATTCATATAACCAGAGTAGCATGAAACCATGTCTGATTGTTCAACTGGTTGTTTTGTAAATTTTAATATATCTTTTTTACATTTCTTGACAGATGTTGCGCCCGAATTTTTAAAGTTAGTAAATTACTCATAAATTGGTTTAACAAAGAATGTAGGTATGTGTGTATACTCATTAACTACCAAAGGGGTTTACAAACCCAGTTCGAACAAACTGGAAACAAACATTATAAATAAAAAAATTATTCTAAAAATCCGAACTGGCTAGAGGCAGGCCATTTGGCTAGATACTACTGAAGTGCAGCCATGAAGTTGAACTTGGCGCAGCCGAGCGAGAACAAATCCAGTGAGTAGTAAGGTGGAGGGCTTGAACCTGGGACCAAGAGTTTACAAGCATAGCGCCCTACCCACTCAGCCTCCCGGTAATAGGTACCAAGAGTGCCTCACTACCAACGACCTTGCAGAATCCTTAATTAATATAGTTGGTGGATAAACTGCCTTATTTTTCATGAATGATTATAAAAAGTTGTAAACGGATGGAAACCTCCTCTTGGACAGTTATACATCAACCAATCACAATTAGTATACTCAAATAATTATCTTCGTCACAAAATGTATTACTATAATGGCTACCAATGGCTATGCAATGGCTACCATTCCGAGCGGAGGATTTCCAAAGTTATAAAGGTAGTTCTTTCTGGGAATTTTCAGAGTGTATTTGGCGAAGGTTGAAATGGTTAAGTGTTTATAGATCGCAATAATGAGCTTTTCATTCAATGAATACATTTTGTCTTTTTCTGAAATTGCAATGGTTATAATAAATTTGTAACAGGATTTCGCCTCCTCCAGTGTAGCCAGTAAATATGCTTTTCATTAACATACGGACTTCCACTTCTCTGTCGTTCGATTCGGTAAATCGATGGTGTGATAACAAACCGATTTGGACATCACATAGTACTATTAACATTTAGTAATCATCACGCGAGAGGTACTATTTTACAGTCAGTCACTACCATGATGTATTAATACTCCTTTCAAACTAAAGCTTTAACATGTTTTAAAGCTATTTTGTCAAACACCGTTTTAAATTTTTATTTTCAAAGAAGCCACTTAAGCCAATGTCTGTTGACTTCAAATTTAGAACACTGAAAATACAAAACTAGTGACTTCTTAATTCCACAAAAAAATTCATTTTTCACGATTTGTTTCTTTTCCTGATGTTGTTTTGCTGGTGTGAATGGGGTTCAAGTGAAAGAAGATTTAAGACGTCCTTTAAAACCGCAACATCGTTGTAAGGCAAAAGTGCAAACTCCTTTCACTGAACCAATACATAACCCATGGCTTTGATGTATTTGTCTCCATTATCTGGCTCGTATTTAGCCGCGTTTCCACAGGTTTTGTTTTATCAACAACTCCTTCTGTACCAAACCCGAGCCTGGAATCACACGAAATGCAGTCATCTTCGTTATTGGTCACAATTCCAATCCTTGCGGATGCGATTTTACCAGCACATCCTGAGTTAACCCCTTCCTCGTTACATTTGAGCTGTAAAGAAGTATTATTACCAAGTAACTTCTTCCACGTGTCCCTCCCCAGTGATGTGTTGCGATATTTCCCATCAGTGATCAGTGAGTACAGAGAGTCAGCCTGCTTGTTGATGACAATGAACTTGAGTTGTTGATCAATCTTCATACCGAGACAGATATTGGAGAAGGATGTGTTCCAGTAAGTGGACAGAATGATTGTGTTCGTTTTTATCAGTCCAGTACGATTTGCGAAAGTGAAAGGTGACCTGTCAAAAAGAATAGGAATTCATTCGTTCGTGTTTTCCACACTGATCTGCGACAGAGTTGTAGAGACGAGTCTGATTCCCGATACACTGATTGGTTTTATACCAAGAGATACAATCTGACATTTTGGCAGCCGCGAGATTCCGCTGAAGCTGTCGAAACGCTGGTCACTGTCACTGTCAATGATCGCTCATACGCATACCACTTTGTATAAAAAGCATATACATGTTTCGACAAAAGGCAGCGTGATTGAAAGAGATTCATGAGAAAGCAAGGTTACTACCTCTCAGTACGAAAGGTTTTGTTGAACTATTAGCATTACTTTACTTTCGGTTTAACTCATTCGGTGCAGGTATCTCATTATTAATGTTCTGATGGACGCACTCCGACATACTGGAAGTATTGATCTGGCAATTGCATTGGAAGGAAAAAAAACTCAAACCTTGCTGCCGTCAATCTTCATCACAGGCGTCCATCCTCCATCTCCACATCCAAAATCTCCCATCTGACAAAGAATGGAGACTGGTTTCTCGCTGATGCTCAGATTGACCAATTTACTCACGTTAAGCCTGTAACGGACAGGGTTTTAAACTTAATAATAATTGTAATGCTATTACAAATATTAATATCAAAAATTAACTGTGAAAGTTATAGTAATCAGGATAAAAATAATAAAATAATGACGATAACGGGTATACTAATAGTAATAATGATGATAATGATGATGACACCAATAATTATAAAGACGATTATTAAAGGAACAATGGTGATGCGGGCGTTGTTTTTATTGTCTCACTCTTTTTTGGTTCTGTAATGATCACGAAAACTCACGCGACTTGCTTGTGAACGTCATAAATATCTTTACATGCCTTCAATGCTGTAAGGAAAAAAAAATGTATGAGTTAGCAGATTAATACTGGCTAATAAAAGAACAGATCATCACTATCACATTTAAACGAAGATAAATTTCTCAGTTCCTCATGTGGCAAGTGTTTTTTCACCTAAAGTGTTAGAGTGAATAAGTGCGCTGTTATCATCACCCATTTCTTACTACTTTGCTTAACAGTGTTACCTTTTTCGCAATACTCTCCAGTGAAACCGCTCTCGCAGATGCATTCAAATGTATTGTCTCTGTGGTTTGCCTCACACGCGCCTCCATTGTGGCAAGGATATGATGAACAAGGTGACTGACACGATATAAAGATGAAATTATTAATATACAAAGTAGCGACTGAGGCAAGATTTCTAGAGCTTTAAGAAAAGATGAATTAGTGAAGCTGTGCCGGTGTGGGGTAGTAGAATTCTTCTTTGACGAAAATTCTTCCATCGCCGAACTCATTCTACTAAATGGAATTAATAATATCTATGATGATAAAAATAAGAGAACTATACAAGTAGAAAGAGTATGTCCACGAAGTAGAATGTATAATATCATAAGTGACAAATTACTCCTTAATTTTGGGGCGAAATTTCAGCGTTAATTTTAATTTCACAAGTGAGATTTCAAAATCGCTATGGTAACATCTCTTGTATCTCGATCAGAGCCAAGATGGCGTCGAGATTTAAGACGGTGACCCTTAAAGAAGTTACGAAATTAAAAGAAGCGGCCGAAAATTATTAACAGGCAGGAAGAATTCGAAAGGCATTTTTTGTGAAGAAACTCAGAAAATTAGAAACTTTAACAATAATCTATGCTTTAAACGAAAACTATATTCTTCCTTGTTCTCGGTTTTCGATAGAATAAACCAGTAAAAACAATTGCGGTTGTGAACGATATTAAAAGGTAATCAAATGGTTTTCTCGTGAAATTAGGAAATAATTTCATTTGCGTAATTTAACTCGTCTAAAGGCTCGGGAAATTATTAGAATTTTGAAAAAATGCAAGTGAAATTATTTCCTAATTTCACTCGTTGCCATTTGATAAAACATACTAATCATACTCACGTCTAGATTAAAGTGGTGCGAACTCTGGTTCCTCCTGTATCCCTTTGGATTTCTGTATCCATCGGAAGACAAGAACTCACACCAAAATGTACCGTCTGCTCTTTCGGAGGTGGCCAGATTCACAGAAGAACCGAGAGAGGATTGTGGAGGCATCCAAAAGTGCAGTCGAACACATCATGTACTGCAAGTGTTCCAATAGAAGGCGCATGTAAATAATAGAACTTTTCTATGAGGAAGACTTTCTGTAGAACCATTAGAGGAAGTGTTCGAAAGGTTTGTCCTTCAGGTGGTTTACATAATCCTGTAGTCAGGTAATGATTTAAAAGAAAAGAATGCTCTGTTAACATCCCTCGTTACAGTGTAAGGCCACAGGCTTATAATCATTTTTTTTTAAAGAGTAAACTTGTCAATCATGATAATTTTGTTTTTCTTATAACCAAAGAGATCTGTTTTCTTGTGTATTTTCTTAGTACAATACAAATTTTAATTTCATGAATTCTCTTTGTTTGTATCTTTTTCCTTTCTCATTTCCTTTTGATCAAGTTTACAATGTGGTTAATTTGTAGAAATTGAAGTGATGGCATTTTATCTGTAACGTTTAGTAATGTAGTCCTGGGGTCTTGCAATATATTTTCTTTTTAAAACAATAAAATAGTTCATCATTAATTGATCAATTTCTACTTTCATTTTTCATTTTGTTTTGGTTTGTATTGTATTGTTTCTTACTTTTGATTAATTACTTTTCATTTTCATTTCATTATTTATTTATTAATTTTTTTGATGTATGTAGTGTTTATCGAAGCACTTTCCAGGTAACTTACTTTTGCGTCGTGGCATCAATCAAATCAAGAAAGATGAAAAGGGAAAATAACAGAGAGTGAGAAACAACACATTTATGACTGACATTCCCGCTTTTCTATGCAATTCCCTGAGTTTCTGAAAATGTATCTTGAACTAGTAATGTAATTGTTTGATGCTGTTGCGTTTGCGCAAGAATGCTTGACAGCTGTTTGCATTCCTCAAGTTTTTATAAATAATAAAAAATCGCTAAATGAGACACTGAATTAACCAAACGCTCTGAAACTGACACGGTAAATAGTCATAATGAAAAATACATAGAGGAAGAAGTTTTATTTGACTTTTAAGCCCCCTCTAAAACTCTCTATATTAAGAAATAATTCAATTTTTTTCTCTCTTAATTCTTTTGCAAAATAAAGAATTTTTATTTAATTGGCGAACTGAGGATTTAATGCTTTAGTTCTCCCGCTGTAATTTATACCTATACTTAACGCGTTATGCATTCTTCATTTGTTATGCTTGGTTTTATTGAAGTCAGTTGTTACAAAATGGAAATTTGATTTCCTAAAACTTGAGGCGAATTTTCTAAATTTAGTAATTGCCAAAGTTTTACTCGACAAATTTCTTTTTGGATTGTCCAAAAACGAAGTTGAGCAAAGTTAACTCAAGATATTTAATAGTTGCAATGCTTGATGTTTTGACAAGCAGCCGCAGTAAAGCGAAGCAAACATCTCTTCTGTAGCATCCATATTCTGTTTTACTCCTGAGGCAAAGATCACACTTTTCTAGATACGAAATGATTTGCAAATACGTGTGCTAATTTCTTTTTTCTGTTTTTTTTTCACACTTCGGAAAGAGCCTCGCTAGTTCTGTATTGCATGTTCGACGGTCGAGATGAAACTGATAGAAACTAAAAGAATTCAAATTATAGCTCACCTTTCGCACAAATTATCAAAGGCAACCATAGATAGAGCAAAAGTGTTAAAATCCAACCATGAGTAGTGTAGACCATGGAAGAAAGAAGACGTCTCAAGGAACACCTTTTCAGAAAGTCCAGAAGGTACGTTAGGTTTACAAAACTGATGTATCCTGCGTATCGACGCTTTGCTCACCTGTCCAGCAATTGTTCGCGTTTATAAGAGGCTGGACGCATGCGTATACAAGCATACTGACAAACTAATCAAACCTAACTATTCCACGTTCTGAGACGCGAAAATCGACATTCATTAGTTCAACAGGATATTTCAGTTACCGCCACAAGGAGGTTGATGGAAAGTTATTGTGGCATGGAGGCACGACTAGGCCTTTGAAGTAGATATTCATTTTGTTTCCGGTAATTAACGGTGAGAAATAACTTACTGAATTTTTTCTTTTGCAGCTTCTATTTTTCCAAGTTTTATGATGAGTTTCAAAAGTCAACTAAAAAAGAAATGGCCAAACATATCGTCACCTATAAAAAAAAAAAAAAAAACAAAGGAAGGAAAAAAACACCTTTAAGAGAAATGGAGTCATTGAGGTTCAGACCAAATACATGTGGACGACAGAAAGCGCGGAATTACCAGTGGAACAACCTACGTCATGTATTGATAAATGAGCAAAGGGTGGAGAGTTTCATAAAAAACTGTTGCGCTACGTCGGCGGAGTAGCATGACGAGATAATTAGCATTATCAACGGAGTTGATAATTTAGAGTGGCCACCGTAAAGAATTTCTTAAGCTTACATTTCGTCAGAGCGAACGGAGGAGTTGTGGGTTGTGTTTGTTTATGACAGAAAATGGAACTACGCTATTGGTGGGAACATGATAAATAGGGAAAATAAATTAGTTGAATGACAAGCGTTTACTGATATCGTGGGGATTAAGTGTGCCGATTTGAAAGATATATATTTTTTCTAGAGTTTGCGGCTTTCCGAACTGCCTGGTTCTAGAAAATTGGCCACCCACTGTGTCGATCAGGTTGGGCATGAGATTTGAAATTTTAAAGATTCGCACAGCGAGACTTTGAAAAACTAAAGAAGCATAGAAATTGTTTCATTCGATAAACATTCAAGAACGTTCTTAAAAAAGACGCGATATAGCCATGGTCACATAGACAAGGATATGTTTCAGAAATTTGACATATTTTATTAGAAGGAAACTAACCTCATCTGCTATAGTCATTTGATTAAGAGAGAGGCAGGGAAAGTTACGACACGATAACAGATTAGTCGGTGCTCGGAAAGGAGGCGGACTGGAGTCAAACTAAGTCAAAGTCAAATCAAGAGGCTTAAGTGGAAAACGGGAGTCAAAGTAAGGCCTCTTGAAAAGACACTGACACCCCGGAACTTGTTTCAGGTCTCTCCCACACCCCTAAACCAACACCCTCAGTACCGTTTCTATGTCACAAAAAGTTGTCGAGAAGAAATTCTCTCTCTCATTGTCACAATCAAAGTGAACACGACACTCTTTACTTTTGAAATTCTCGTCAATTAAATTTTAAAAACGAAGGATTCCCCGTACAACAAGAAAAGACACTATTGCTTCTGAACAATTCCAAATGCAGTAGACTAAAACAAGTCTTCCACTTTCTTAGGTCGATGGAGTCCTCTGTAAGGATCAAAGACCTCATTGAAGTTATACTCGGCTTTTTCTGATTTCTTTTTGAGAACCTTGTTTCTGGCTTCGTCACTTGGTGAGGCCACAATCATGGGTCTATTTCCACACTCAGGTCTGAACTCCACCACATTAAGGCCCGTGCGGTCTGCAAGTTGCTGATGCGTTTCCTGCAATGATACCGTAAAGATTCCGTCTTGTCTTGAGTACGTTCACGTAAAGATTAGAGATGACGTCAAAATAAAGTTATAAGAAAAAAACAACAACAATGATAATAATAATAAAAAGTAATCTTTTATGAAAGTTAAACGAGCCGCAGGCAAGCGCCTTGTCGATGTTTTGGTTGATTTATAGATGTGCTTTATTTCAATAGTTATTTTTCTTGTTGCCCGACCCTCGACGTTTTTTTCGCACTCTCTCAGAACCTAGCACAGGCTGTAGATCTTTACCAACAGCCAATCCCATCCTGTGTTGTATTTAAAGAGGGTAAGTTTCTAAAGAAACTACGGTGTTGCGTCGGTGGGGGAGTGTAAGGGGATAATTCGGTTTTATCAACTGAGTTAATAATGTAAATTGGCCAACGTAATGAGTTCCAAAGATGACGTTTCGCGCGTTAGCCCTTCGTCAGTGTTGTGTTTAGTCAATGAGATGACTAATTTACGATCATCTTGTTCTTGTGTTCAACATGAGGTTCCAACACCACGAATGTACAAGGGAAATTGCAACTGAGCAAGCGATTGCTATCCAAAAGCTGAAATTTCCGACTAGATGGTGCTTCTAAGTTACTTTTCATTCTTGACGGCTTTCACGCCGAAAAACGTTTACCTGACTAAGCAGTCCCTGGAACACCGCGCGAACGAGGCTGAGAGCGTTCGTAGTACCGTACACTTTACAGCGCATGTCTTCAATTCCAACGAGCATTGCGATCTCTTTTATGGCTCGATGGCAGCGAAGTCCGAAGCCTGGGGAAGACAGACATGTTGAACATAAAAGTAAGAGGAAGCAAAATTATCTAACATTCACGGGTGAATGAAAAGTTTAACGTCCACATGTTTTCTTCAATACAATATGTAGCTAAATACTTCCATTCCTTACGTGCGAATGCTTATCGACGACAGAAATGAGCCACAGTTGTCATTAGTAATAGATGTATATTTCATTAATTTCATAAACAAAATAAATAAAAGAACAAATAAAAAAAAATGGACTTATTAATAATGAGGCGGTATATAACCATTTGGCGCACTTTGGAAGACTTTCCAGGCAGTAGTGTTTTATCCCTTTGAAGTAGTTAACCTCCCCCCCCCTTACCCATCACTCATATAACGCCATCTTCGCCCCTTCAAATCCTTATTCCTTGGACTCTTTCATATCACTACGTACGTCAAAACAGAAATTCAACTAAAAAGAGAATCAACAAGGCATACATATACAGTGTATTTCTCACAGTTCTATGTTCTTCTAGCTCATATCTTTCAAAACTACACAGCAGAGGGATGGATAGATGGATGGATGGATGGATGGACGGACGGACGGACGGACGGACGGACGGATGAATGGATGGATGGGTTAGATGACCACTCCCCTCGGGGCTTCTCAAGGCCATTCTTACAACACTGTGCGGGGGACATTGCCAGACTGCATGTTGCATTTTACAACGAATCAAAGGAAGTTGAAGATGCCCTCTACCCCCAATTCCCAGTAAACAGGCCAGACCACATCACAGTAATCTCGTGAGTGGGTTCTTTAGCGTCCCCTGCCTAACCTAATTAACTAACCAATAGGTGCTGGAGACGGGACCTACGGTTTATTCGTCCTTATCCGAGAAGACTAGAATGTCTATCCATTTCATGATAGTATAGAAAGGTAGCACATTCTCCTCAGTTATTTAAGACCTTGAGTATTGGTCCGGCCGGGGCTCGAACTCTCGACAACCCACACAACAGTCCGGCGCTCTAACCAATCGAGCTAACCGGGAGGCGGTTAGGGAGAGAAAAGAGCAGCAAGATCTTTACGAGAAAAAAGATTCAGGTGTTCAAGTTATAGTAAATTACCTCGCGGCTTCCTGAAAAAATTGATCTTCGTGCAGTGATACTTCGTTTCCATGTCATGGAAAACTATACATCTTATTCCAAAATAGCCACCATTGTATTATTCTTTTATACTTAATATGTTAATTGGCCCTCGATGCCTCGATCGCATCTTCAGAATTGAAAAGAATTTCTTGGTAGAATCGAGGCATCGAGGGCTAATTTACATGAACATAAAAGAATTATAAAGTCTCAGCCATTTTGGAATAAGGTGTATAAAGAAGAAAGAGACCAGAAAACGTTTAATTACATTTAACTACAATCAATATGTATTATTATTTATCGATTTTTTGTTTCTGTTATAGTTGCTGCTGTTTTTTTTTTATGTGCCTGGGAGTATAACATCGTATCCGCTTTAGCCAGCAAGCAGGCCCTCCTTATAAGCGCTTCGGCACGAGCGCCAATTTGCACACTGAGGGCCCCATTTGCAAAATTTTGACTGCAACGTAATTAGTATCTTTTATTTCTTGAAGTTCCTACAGCCCTCAATTTGCTGTGCAAAATCTGTTCAAAAAGCTGGCCAATTAAAGATACATGTACGTCAGAACTGTCTAGGAGTTCCTTGGAGGTGAAAACTTACTTGTGTGGTTGTCGCACCGTTCAATATGGTATAGATAGTTTACGGCTCTGTTTCTTGCCTGATAAAACAACACGCAAGGTACAAGTTAATACCATGTCGGTCTCTGCAGAACTCAACAATGAATCTAAGATTGGCACCGCAGATTAAACCTCTCTTTAAATCAGTTCCCGTTCCTTGCTGTTGTTGTTATTTTTAACATCCGTCGTAATCAGGATAAAAGGTGCTCGGTCACTCAGCTCCATGAAAAACTGGTCAATCCTTTTTTTTAATTTTACTTAATTTTTTTTTCTATTAACTCGATTACGAAGTTAAAAGTGTAAAAAAAAAAAAAAAAAAAAAAAACAGAAAACAGGCCAAAGGTGGCGAGATTACAGACGGGGGGGGAGAAAGGGATGCTTATTGAAGTGAGAGAGAGGGGGAGGTGCGAAGGGCACTTTACTCGGAACTCATTAGAAGATAGTGGTTCGATAAATCATTTCTTCTCTGAACCGTAACCTTTCCAAGCCCTAACCCGTGCGCATTGCATAACCCCTTGGTTGTAAAAATCTACACTGTTTGAAACGGGAACTAAATCAGGCTTTCAACTACCGACATATTTTGTAGTGAAAGGTTTTCTAGCCACAACAAAAAAATTATTGATATGCCTACACCTGTACTGTATAACACTCAAAATATCATATCAAAACATTTATTACTCAGCGCTGTGCTTTTACCTCATAATAATTGGAATTTTTGAATTGGAGAAAGGTGCGGAGGGGGGGGGGGGGAGGAGGAGGGGAGTACAACAAAATTTTTTTTGAGAGGGTGGGTTTACCAGTGAGCATTTAAAGTATGGCACCGGTAGTAATAGTAGTAGTGAACTTTATTTATGTGTCGCGAGAAAATCTAGCGCATAGCACCAATTGGGAACACACAGGGTAATAATGCGTAACAAAAGTAAGAAATCTAAAACCTATCTACAAATAGAATTATTTACCTAACCTATTTATAAATTAAATTTATTTATCACTATCATAGTCTCAAAATGAACTGTTGCAAAGTCTACATTTTTTGCAGCCATCATCAGTTATGACAGTCAGGTCCGTTCTCCTGCTTTTAGTCTTAAATCCATACAGACTATCTTCACTGCGTAACTCTTTCGTAAGTTTCGACCGGAGGAGATGGCCATAGTATCTAACAGAGTGCTTTCCATATTTAATGGTATTAAATCGAGGTAATTTGAAATCTGAATGAAGTGCAGATAATCAAACGAAAAAATACTTTCCTTACATACCTCAAATATTGCACTCAGGGCAGTTTGCCCTCTCCCAACGCCAAAACCTACAAATAAAATAACACATATTTCACACTTTACTTATACATAGAAATGACTGTGAATCTATGAAAATCATATATGTAAACTGTTGATTAAGAAATGTATATCAAGGCAATCTTTGCAGTAATGTACACCACTTGAGCTGTAGTGAAAATAAAGCCTGAAAAAGATTCAGGCCTGTACGGAACTTAAACCCATGATCTCTTCGATACAGGTACAGTGCTCTACAAACTATGATAACGAGCCAACTGGGAGCTGGTCACCATGATGGCTCATAATAAACCTGTGAAGTGATAAATAAATAATAGTGAATATATGAAAATCAGGATTTTTTTCAGGCCTTATTTTCACTTCTGTTCAAGTAGTGTTCATTACTGTGAAGATCACTTTGATTTTCATTTTTCATTCCACAATATACATAAAATACATGATGTACCTACTAGCCCATTTCGATTCCCAGCTACCACCAAGGCACGCAGTGTTTTCCTTCTTCCACCAGCCTTTGTGTTAGACACTCGTCGCAACTAAAAATCAATTTAAAGTACGTTTCTGATAAGTATTTCTTTTCTGTCTTTTCAATTCTTTGTAACATTTGACCTTGCCAGCACAGTTTGTACCTCCATCACTTTGTATATCACTACTTTTTTTGTGTGATACAAATTACAACTGAAGAAAAAAAAGAAAAAATTCCTCGGAACAAGGGAAATTTATGTTCACATTAACATTTAGTTGGTCATCTCTTTCCAATACCATCCCATACTGGTGAGAAGACATTTCCAGCATTGCCAGCCCAGCCTCAATTATTGAAGCATGGAAACAAATCAGTTTAAAGTCATCCTGTGATTTTTCCAAACCAGCTAAAGCAACAACCTCTCCAGTCCAACACACTTCAGTTTTTGCCATGATTTTCTATAAGATTGTGAGCATGGGGGCAGGATTTATTTTATTTCTAATTGCCCCTAGGTCCATTTCTTTTCAAGATCCACAACATAAAATTAAGCTTGATAATGATTTCTTTTCCCTTATTTGCATGCTCTTATTCCTGAAATAACTCCAGGAAATGAACTCAAAGTTTTTTTTTTTTTCTACAGAGGTTTATTATCATAATGGTGATATATCATTTGCTGTTTACAAGTCATGTATCTGAAAACAAACATACAGCACCTCAATGCACACAGAAAAGAAATCTTTCAATTCCCCTGAAAACAAATTGAAAATGAAGAAAGCAGTGATTCATTTCTGGCTTCTCTGTTAAACTACAGAAAAAAAAATAGTAAGCTGTTGTTGCAAAGTGATATGAAAATTATAGCTCCAAAACCACAAGGAATGATAACACGATGGGAATGCACAGGGTGGGTACACCGAGCCTTGTTGTAAATACTGCTGGGCAGTGTCTATCAAAAAGTTCAGTGTCTGCTGTTTTATTTTCCTCAGATGTCCTCTGTACATTTATTTTCACATTTGAATGGCTTTCTCCAAATCTTTGGGAGACATGGATGATTCTGGCTTGCAGATGTTTGCTAACTAGTGGATATTTTTCTGACAAGTTTGCACATCATCAAATCACTCCCATTTTGCGAGTTTGCAAGCATTAATTTTGAGCCCTGACATTGTAAGGAGAAATTGCAGCTGTAGATTGCTACTCATCCTTAGGAATCAAAGGGCTCATGCTAAAAGCTCTAAAACTGTGGCCAGCAATATTTGAAATACTTTTATTTCAAGGAATCTTATTCACAAACTCACTTCCATCAGGAGTAAAAGGGCGTCCACAACTTCTCCCTGGCCAGCTCTTTCCAGCCCAACCTCTTGCAAATGTTTTCTTTGCTTGTACAGCCTCTGCTGTACTTTTATCATCTCTGTCTATTTCTGCCCCCTCATTCATAGGAACATTGTATCCTTTCCACTTGAGGCCAGCCTTGTCTAACAATTGAACATTCAATATGTTTAATACACTACACATTGTACATTCCTGTGATACTTTTTAGGAGATGAAAAGTACTGATCAGTGTAACGGGTTTCGTACACTTTTGACCTGTTAAAATTCCATGACTTTCCATGACTTTTTCCATGACCTTTTGAAAGATTCCATGACCTGTTAACAAACGTTCTCACAATGCATGCGTCTGTTTATTTGTAATGAAACTTAAATCTGATTTTTGGACTCGTCAGTTCACTTTTCAAACTTTGGGTCTTATTGCCTTTCACTCATAGAGAGCATATTGATTTTTCATGACTTTCCATGACCCAAACCTAAATTTCATGACTTTCCAGGCCTGGAAAATGAAAATTTGAAATTACATGACTTTCCAGGTTTTCCATGACCTGTACGAACCTTGTGTAAATGTCATAGAGATCTGCATGTAGTAATTATAACTTTGCTCTGGTATAAGACAGTCCAAACATAAGCTTTCCAAACTCCATTTACTTCAGTTCATCAACTTTGAAAGATGTCTTCTTGTACCCCCAATATATGCACAAAAGAAGGATTCTAACTGGTTAATCAGTCCTCTAACATTAGAGGAAATTTAAGGACAAAATTCTGCTATGTAGGGGAGGTACACATGGGGGAAAAAGGTTTCTTACACAAGACAGTAGTGTGTGAGGAAACCTATGTGAGAGTGAAGAACTTTGCCTGGTATAAACATTGAAAACTGACAAATCTTAACCTTTTGATCTGAAATATACCTATATATATTTTTCAGCAATTTTTAAAACTAAAGAACTTGAATTTGATTTTAATATAATGTATTCCATATGATGCACGATCCTCGCAGCAGAGAGCGCTATTTATGAAATAGTAAAAATCAGACCTGATAATGTATTCCAGCAAACTTTTAAGGAGGTATAATTGGCATTGTCACGAAGAAATTAGGCTGCTAGCTGCAATTTCAAGTCAGGCACTTCAAATATAGGACTTCTATGAGGGTACTTTACATGCATCAACTGAAGGGACCTGGCCTGACTAATGAGTTTCCTTTTTACTAAATGATGGATGCAAGAAGGAGAAGGAAGTCACAAGAAACAAGAATTTAAACTAACATTTTATTTCTACATATTATTTCAGCACCCAGCCTGGAGCAGAAGCAAAACTCCACTCCCTCCCCCTCCCTATGCATACTTCAACATTGTCCCTGTCTAAATCAAGGTACAATTACCATCAGATGAGGTATCTTAGACGTACTTGGGCTTACCATATATATTTAAGTAGTTTTGGATCAATTCCTTTGACGACAGTTTTCTTATTCCCTCTCCCTGTTCCTCTGCCACCAGTTACAGCATTCCACAACATGTCATACTCTGAAATTATTTTGAAATAGATATCAGTGTTAGATTACTAATGTGCATGTATAGTTCATTCAGTATATTATCATTAATCAGTTGACTCAAGACCTCATAGAAGTACATGACATGAAACACTAAAAGGAGATGTTGTTTTAAATTACATCATTTTCAAACCAAAGAAATAATCCTGGGATCTAAAATATGCCCTAGCAAGTGGATATAGATTTTTTTTAATTGTCTGTGCATGCAGCAACACATGTAGACAAGACTTCTTTAGACTGAGAAGGGAAGTTAGTTGGAGACTTCATCAAAACCTGCACATTTTCAGATTTCTGGAGATAGGGATCCCTGGTTAGATCAAATGTACCTTCTTTGAAATAAGAACATCGTACCTCTATTTTTGCTTGAATAAGGACACTTTCGGTCTTGTGTCGTCAGAGCTGAAATGAATCCCCTCATCAGCAGCGACTCTGTAAAAATGCAACAATTTTGGTATCTCCATTCGAAAGTGTACTTTTTTTTCTGAGGGGAAATTTTCCACTCAGTTACTGAGATGAGCAATCTTTCAGGTTCAATTGAGATCTTGTATCATTACCAATGTGGATGCTAAGATTACAATCATTACAACCAAAACCTCCCTACAATGCACAAGGGAATCTTCGATGATAATATATTGAAGGATAATAAGCACAGGTTTACATTTACATTTACATGTTATTAGGTCGGTAAAATCATCAAGATATCACACCAACCGTAAAAATAAAGCAAATAAATAAATAAAGTAAATAAGTAAATGAATAAAATACAACTATGTTGATGTTGAAAATAAAAGTTAAATTACGAAAACTATATAAGCTACATGTATGTACAACTATGATTTAAGAAGGCTGATAATCTATTTTTAAAAATTTCTAAGGAAGTCGACGAAACAATGGTCTCTGAGGGGCAGTTCCAGTCTGTTATAATAGTTCTTGGAAAGAAGGAAAATTTAAAAACGTCTTTACTTGCATAAGGCACGCGAAATTTAAATTGATGGCTTCCCTCGTGCGACTCTCGGAGTGCGGTACTACATATTCTCGATTATCTATATCAATAAGACCGCGAGTTAGCTTATAAGTATTAACCGAGACTGCCTTCTTCTTGTTTCGAACGTGGTCCATCCTAAATCTTCGATCATGTCAGTAACACAGTCTAGCATATCTATGATAATTCTGCGGTTGTGTGATGAGAAGTCTTTTCGATACATGGACCTTGAGATGAGTCCTTCATTTGCTCTGAAAAATTCATAGTAAAATGTAAACATAGAGCTGAACAAATTCACAAGTGTCAATAACGTCTTGAAAAGTGACGGAGATTCGAAGAAGTTGTGAGAACTTTGGAAATGTGTACGATCGTTTGGTTCCTGTTGAGAAAAGTTAATGTTCATGACGCTGAGAACTTAAATATTTTACCTTTTTTTAAACCTGAAAAACTCGTTAAATAGCCACTCTTCCTTAAAAGTGAGGGTTGAGCAAAGTTTAGGCAGAACACACATCTCCTGAGAACAGCCGCCATCTTGATTTCAAGAGCGGCTACTAAGGCTGGGAGCATTCACGAATGCCTGGCTACTTAGCCGCTCAATATGGCGGCCCAGTTTATTAAATTTGGTGTCCCTATGATCGTAAGTGGATCACTTTCTGTCTATGAGTATTGCCTTCATAAAAATAGGTCATCGACAAATTTATCTCTTTTAAAATTAATATTACAATTTTCATTTGTCATCGAGTTATTTATTTTACTTTAACTTTTGGGTTATTAAGAGAAAACCATATGTAGGACATCGCTACGTACGTTACAGCTTTTTTCTTCTATTATTTTCTTTAAGGGTCTGATCGTTGGTGGATCATTTGCATTGAAGGAATTCACTGAGATAAAAATTAAGCGCCGGGATGAAAAGATATACAGGGTAAGCTGATAAATTTTCATGACTTATGTCCTCATCGAACTTTAAATCAAATATCTGCAAACCTGCGCGCGCGCCGGTAATTATATCGAGTCCATTCTCTTTCCTCACTCTTATCTCACTGGAGATAATGCTTTTGTTCAACATTACTTTCCCGTTGATGATTGGAAAAGATATTTATAAACATACCTTTCTTCCAATTTACAGTCAGGGAACCATTTATGGCTAAAAATTACTAAAATCCCTCGATCAACGTTTTCATATTGTCATGATGTATCATGCATGCAATGCCAAAGTAAAAAAAAAAAATAATAATAATAATAAGAATACGATGACATGAACAAAAATGAGCGAAGTGAAACCTACTCGAATGTTAGTATTATTACATTTATTCTTTATTCTTTCATTCTTTATTATTGTTGTTTGTGTCATACAAGTGAACTCCTAAGATTGGCCAAAATCAGAGGCTTAAATGGCTTATGGTCAGAGACAAAGACTAATTTTTCAAAGAACAATAGACTAATCTAAGGTATTCTAATATAATCTAACCTAATCAAATGTAGGTAATAAACAATGATCGGGGTATAGTAGAAGTTCAGTATAATTGTTCACAAATTTACAAAGAGCAGTAGATTAATCTAAGTAGTAAACAATAGTCCGGGTATATCAGAGTTTCAGTATAATATTAAATTTTGGTAGCTAAAAATTTAATTCAGGTTCAAGAAATACAATTTAAGCTTCTTTTTGAAGATACTAATGGTAAGGCTGTTACGGAAAGTCAGAGGGATATCATTCCAAATAGTTGGGGCTTGGGAACAAATAGCAAACTGATACCTACGCGAGAATTTGTGTAAGTTAAAGCAAGAGTGATTTTAATAATCATGAAACTCATGATCGAATTGTAAAAGCGAAGAAAGAGTGGCAAGCACAAGGCCATTGAAATATGAGAAAACAAAACAGGATACATAGAATTTGTAGAGTAAGTGGAGCAAAAGAATATTGAGCTTAGAAAAAAGTGGTTTAGTATGTGTTAGTGGAGGAGAGAAGGTGATACGAATGGCTTTTTTTTTGTAGTATATAAAGAGGTTCGAGGTAGGAGGCAAATGTAGACCCCAAATCAAATTACAATAATTAATGTATGGTAGGAAAAGAGAATTATATAAAGTTTTTAGGGTATGCGAGGGTAGATATCGTCTCATTACATTACATTTACATTTATATAGCTCAGAATTCTTCGTGGATATATTCAGTCACGCTTAACAGTATCGTAAGGTTAAGATGGGACGTCAGCATTTTTATCAGGCGCCTCTGGCAGCCGCTTCAGTCCATATAGCGATTTCATAATCCCACCCATCCCACCCCGGGGAGGACATCCACTACACAGTAATCTCGTGCATGGGAAATTTATGTCTCCTACCCCAAACCCTGCAGGAGACGGAACCTACGGCTTTACGTCTTATCCGAGAAGACGAAGCAATGTGAGTGAAGCGTCTTGCTTATTATACCAAGGAAAGTAAAGGAAAAGGCCGTAATCAAGCCATGGCTTTAAGTTATGGACAACCAGAGGCACTGTAACATATATATAATTTCATGAACGTGAATGAATTTTTTTTTTTCTCAGTTGAACAGGGAAGAAGCCCTAAAAGCGTTTCCCAACAAGGGAAGAGAAGTGTTAATAGAGGAGGCATACAAGGTAGATCAGTACTATTACCTCGCTGTTAACGTCCATAGAATTTGCACTTGTCGTCGAGATTGAATCAAAGCCAGGGCTCTTTTGCTAGCTTCGTAGCTAAGCTTTGGAACTCCATTTGCGATGGCTAACCTCACGATTTTCCTATATAGTAGGGATTCCTAATATTGTAGGGATTCTAGGTATGTTCTGCTAGGTATTTGGTACAGAGGGATTTCTTCGTTATCGTCAGACTTACCGAGTAGATCATCTTCAGTGTCGGTGTCGTATGAGACTTCCATGTTTTCTTCATTCTCTGAATGGCATTGCTTTGGCCCGGGGCGTTTAATAGCCCATCTGCCGTTATAATGTCTTTGGACATTTTCTGTAGATAGTCAGGCAAGACCGCGGTTTCGATCCTAATCTTGTGGATCTCGTCAGTTGCCGATTAACTAAATAGACTGGTAGAGATTCGTTCTCGGTATCAGTCACACATGAGGTGTTTCACAGCCATTTCGTACTCGTTAGAAACATCGAAAATCCCTTGTTTCTATTGGCTCTTACTTTTGGCCAATTGTGTGTACGTATCCACGACCCTTTCCCTTGGGGCATAGGTTATGTTTTTGCCCCCAAAACAGGGTAATCAATAAAGAACAACACTAAAGCAATGCAGGAAACTCTCTCCCTGCAAAAACATTGCAGTATCTGCTCAAAATATTGCATTTTAGCCTATACGAAAAACACAACTTTTGCCCTAAGGGTGGCGATATCTATATTATATACCAAAATTACAAATGAAGCGCATTTGCTAAAGAGAGGCTACCCAGAGGACCTCATTAGCACAACCCTCTCAGAAGTGAATTAAAAAACAGGAAATTAGCTCTTCAATAGAAACAAAAGACGAACCAACGAATCTTACCTTTTATTACACAATACCAACCATCAGTGCCAAACCTAAAGCAATTTCTCATGAGACACTGGCATTTAATAGAAACACAACTACTACTGAACGAAATATACAAAAATCCGCTTCTCGTATCTTATAAAAGAGGACGGTCGCCCTAAGACATACTCGTTAGGGCCAAACTTTGAATAGCCTACTCCAAACACGCGCTGGGCAGTCGTGTAGGCCTGTCAACCCCATTTTACATGCGAAAATCTCCGAATAAAAACATTTACTTTCTTTAAATGCTTGAGCATGAAGTAATTAACGGTAGCGCCTGGTGGTCTACCAGGAATCGGCAGAATTTCATTAAAATTTTGCTTTTTATTTAAAAAATACAAGCAGAGTTATCTGAAAGGGAACATGTTTAACACTTGTGGCGTCTAAAGCAGGACTTGCCGTGAAAGACCGTGATCCAAATTGTGGATTTCTTACTCGCACGTGCTGTGTCTGGACCCTCAACCCCGCCACTTGATCAGATAAACAGGCATCTCCGACTACAATAAAAATCCATTTATACTCAATTTTTGTCTATATTTTGACGGCTTTTTTTCCAGCTTTATAAAGATTTGTCATGGCAATCGTTCGATATCCTTACCTTTGCGTTCTTTACCGCCACCAACCGCTCAGCCTTGAAGACACCATTCAGTGTTTTCCTTTTCTTTTTTTTTTGGCCCAACATCCAAAACATCCGCCATTGACATTTTATTAAGTCAGCATGAAAGTTTACGCTGCGCTAATCTCGAGCGATTTTTCAAGAGTCCTTGATATAGTTAGGCTTACAACTCATCCGAAACTGGAATACTAATTAAATCATCTTGTCTTCTCGCGCGAAGAACCACCGCCGACAAACAAACCAATCGGGTAAAAGGAAGTCGTGATGTCACTTGACTAGCCCACTCCCGCACGGGAAATTTTTGGTTTACCGCGCGGGAAAAAGAATTCTCAGATGCAGGGTAGAAGAAGTTTTCTCCTCAACCCAATCGCCTTCGTATCCTTGGTGTGTGACATTATTCAATTCACATACTTGTTTCTCAAGATTGATGCTGACACAGTTGGGTTCCATTTCATACATATTTTTGCAGAACTCCTGTACCATAACTCGAACGATGCGGATCACATGGTTTTTGAGACGTTTCCTGTCAAAACTTCCTTCAGGACCGAACTCCAAATGACGGCATTGGTCTGCATCAGAGAACTCCTAAGATATGGAGGGTTTCAGTAATGCGTTTTAGATGAGCAACGATAAAGTATGTAATTGAAAGGATAAGAATTCTATCTTAATGGCATCAATTTCTCACAGCCCCTTATTTTTCCTAATAACGTTTAGGGCTCTGTTCTCACTGCGCAGGTTAAATTTGGAAACGTCCTTATTCACTCTTGAGCAAACGTAAAGTTCATTTCGGCACCGAAGACGGATAAATGTTTTCAGCACACGTTGAAATACTTGATTGTGAAAAAAAAAAACAAAAACAAAAACAAAAACAAAAAAACTGGGAGGCGCTTTTTGAGCATGTTGCTTTTTCACGCCATCTTGGACATGTTGCAGACTAATCGATGGAATATCAGGACCTGCTCTGCACAAAATCCAAAATTGATTAAATTTTAGGGGAATAGGTAAGTTCCATAGGGTTTAAAGTTGCGTAGAGTTCAAATCGAGGAATTTGCAGCGTCATGGTGTAAAATAGATGTTCGAAAGGCACACCAGACTTAACGATGTACCGTTAAATATTTCTTTTTGGCAAACTGAAAAGTTTACCTGTGAGTTTGCAGAGAATGTGACCCAATTGCTAAAGCGTTCTAACACTTAAAAGCGTTTTCTATTGTCAGTTGTACATGTAACACTGATATTACTCTCTTTAGGATTTCAGCATTTTAATTGTCATCGAAAAAGTTTTAAAACTAGCTGGCCTGAGATCAATTAAGGAATTTTTGGGACATCACAAAAAACAGGAATGTCATGGTTTTTACTAATAAAAGATTTAAATGTTTCATTTCTGCGCCTTTCCTTTTAAATCGAATTAAAAATGGTATGGATTAGGGCCGGAAGTTTATTAGATCGATCCCTACAGACTGCTGCAATCATCAATTCAATTCCCAAGAGCCAATATATTTAAATGAAAACAGACATAAACATCTAGCATAATAAGTTAAAGAAATAAACAGCAAACAAACACAAAGTAAAGCCAAGGTCAATATCCCAACAAACTTAAGTCAATATCCCAACAAAAGGAAAAACGCTACTATTGTTAAGACGTTGATATGATTTTGGCCGCTACTAACCCTGTGAATCGACAATCCTGAGTTTCATGACGCGAAGCTCCACCAAAAGAACGGAGGGAAACACAGGATGCATGGCCGAATCGTTCAACACTCCTGGATGATATGAAATTTTTACCTATGTACTGTTGGTCGGAAACGACTTTGGTTCAAGGCAGGCAAGACCTGTATTATGAAAAACCAAACCTGCTTACATAATGATCTATTTTGACAGATATTATTGGGTACTCTGCCAAGTTCAGTAAAATGAATGCACATTGCGATCGGCGTTTCATAAACATCGCTCTGAGTTTCTGAAAGTATTTTTTTCTTTTTGAAAATTTTGAGTTCGATTTCTTTTAAGTATTTCTATGCCCCTCAAGTGAGATATCAATATACTCACTATGAATATTGCCTCTGTAGAAGATTAAATATAATGTGAGATGTATGCATGTTCGAATAAATCATTTTTGAATATCTAAATGGTATATTTACATAAGCCTGGTGGGTCTATGGTAGAAATAAATTATACTGCTGCTAAGATAAAACAGTTTGAAGATTCCGTTTTCATTAAAACAATAATAGGTCAATGTTTATAAGATGGTCTCTCTCAGAAGAACAACGAGAAAGTTTGAATGTTGAATTAGATTACTTTCTGCTTTCATTGCCTCCTGAAAAGAGGTTTTTACAGCTGTTGATGATATTGGAGTACAGGTTCCATGAAAAAGTGCATCACTAGGTATCTTTGTTTTTCCCTTTATTTTAATTTGCCTTTTTCTTTTGTTCTGATTTGTCTCCTTTTTTTTTTTTTTTTTTTTAGTTTTTCTTTTTTTAGGTAATCTTATTTAGTTTTTTCAGGTACAATCCATGTCAATCCTCACCGTCCTTAACCAACGTTCTTCATAAGTTTCACCCATTTTTAATTCTCTTCAGAGGCATCTCATAACGAAGCAAAAATAACTAAATAACTGAACGTGTCCAGGTGTTCGTGATATTGAATAGCGGTAATCTACGAATGATAATGGAAATTATCTACATCTATATTAAAATACGTCGGTAAATTCGTTAGACACTACACCAACGTCAAAAATACAGAAACTGTAAATAACAACAATAGAAATAATGTCTAACAGTTTAAAGTTTCTCGTTAAAATATTGGAAATCTTAGTTTTAAAAGTTTCTAAAGAGATGGTTTCAACAATATCTTTCGGAAGTTTGTTCCATGCGTGGGTGCGTGGAAAAAAGGAATGCATTTGTTCCATGCGAGGGTGCGTCGAAAAAAGGAATACAAATATACATTATCTATGGCTTTTATATTAAAAAATTTGTAAGTATGACTAGAACGAGTTCTGGCTCCGCAAATTTTAGAGGGGCACAAATAACTATTTTTGTCAATGTCGACGTTGCCATGGCATATTTTATACATTAGACTTAATCTGGCTATTGTTCTCCTTGTTTCGAGGCTGGACCATCCTAGGTCGCTCAACATCTCGGTTACACTGACTGTAGGTTGATAGTTGTTTAAAAAAAACCGTGCTGCTTTCCTTTGCACACGTTCGAGAAATGAAATGCCCCTTTTAAAATAGGGATCTCAGACCTCACAACCATACTCCAATTTTGGGCGAACAAGAGTTGTAGAAGCAGTTACCTTCACTGGTCGTGGGCAGTTCCAAAAGTTTCTTTTAACTAAACCAAGAACTTTGCTCGCCTTTCCAGAGATGGACGAAACATGCTGGGACCACTTCAGGTTCTCTGTCAAAGTAACTCCAGGATAGGATTCAGAGTCAACCTCCCCTAGTTCGGATCCACAAAATACGTATTATGACAAAGACTGGAAAAATAACAAGTGAGAGCTCATGCCGACTTCCTGTTAGCCTCACTTGTTTGATGAGAGGGTTGAAAATACTAAGAATTTAAATGGAAAAAAAAGCAGGGTCTTAATCTCTGCATTGGGTGAAAAGGAAGAACAAACTTTGTTTGCCATGGCGATGCAGAGTGTGTACGAATAATTTTTCCATCATCAAAGAGGCAATATCTTAATTTTGGACTTCTGCCATTTTTATGTTTATTCGCATATCTTTGCATAATTAGTAACAACGTCACCACTTTACCCACAGTCGATCTGTTGAGAATGATTGCATTCACGAACGTATTTGTGCCTTACATCGTGATACAATAAATGAATGCCTGAGCCACTGAACTTAGACTCGCGAGAAGTCGTTTTATTGTACTCAAAGTGATAACTGCACAGATATGTGAATTTTACAGTTTTGCCAATAAAGGACGAACTACTCGAATCTGATAAATAATTATTTCTGATATATCAAACTACACAATTGACAGCGAATTTATAACGAAGAAATAGTAATTCTTCTCCAGAAAAAAAAAATACCCTTGGCAATAGCTGATGGAAAATGAATAAAAGTAAACGCCCAAAAGACGAGGTGTTTATAATCAAAATACTAACTGATAGCTAATACTGATGTGGAAATCGTATCTTGAGTTAAACGTTAACTTACGCTTTCTTCGCTTAAACTTCCTTGCACGTGGAAGCTAAATTTAGTAACAGAAGAAAAATTTTAGTTTCCTGATAAAGGCCGTGTCATAGGGCCGAAACGTTGATCGTTCGTCAATGATTTTCCAGTATTTGAATTATTTTCTTTTTCTCAAGAAAAATTTTAATTTAAGAAAGCGACGGTGCAGCGAGGGAGATCAAAATACATGCACTTCAGTTCAAGTTAGTACGCCAAACCGGCTCGGTCGCAAACTCAGCTGTTGGCCAAAAATATAATACCTGACTGCCTTCCCTTGCTTAAACAAAGAAGAAAAAATAAATTGTTCGGTAAAGCTAGCTATATTTCTGATTTTCAATGTCATTCATGTCTTTGTAGCCGCTACTGTTTTTTCCTACCTCCATTGTATAGTGTTCTCACTGCTCTTACATCATAGAAGTGATTTCGCATGAGCCCGTAACGTATGAACCCCACCATTCTACTAAATCACATTAAAAGGCAAAACCCCAAAGTGACCCTTTTTGCTTGTCGTTTGTTTGTTCGTTTGCTAATTTTTTTTCTCTTTCCAATGTTTATTGTTATTATTGTCATTGTTATTATTAGTACTATTATCATTTTACTATTTTCATTACTATTGATATCTCTTTGCCTGTTTGTTAGTTGCTGTTTTTTCAACCATCCTTACATTTGGCCGTAGTACTGCTGCCATTTACATTTCCTCCCTTCTGGTACTCCTTTTTTCTTGTTACTGTACCAATATATAGCCCATAGCCTTAGTGTTTTTATTTCCGTGATCTCCCTTATGTTTGACTGCATTGCCGCAAGTGTTGTCTTCCTTGGGATGTCCTCCTGTACCGAATCCGATTCTAGAATCACAGCTTTGAAAATCACTCTGTTCATTACCTATGATACCAACCCTTGCCTTGGAAAAGTCTTTGTTAAACTTGGAATCATCACAGTAATCTGCATTGAATCCCTCCTTGTTACAGTTGAGCTGCAAAGAAGCAGAAGGACCAACAAGGCTCTTCCACGTGTCTCGTCCCAGTGAGGTGTTACGATATTTCCGGTCAGCGATCATTGAGTACAGAGAGTCGGCCGTCTTATTGATGATTACAAACCTGAGTTTTCGGTCGATCCTCATACCGAGACAAATCTTGGAGAAGGGCGTGCTCCAGTAGGTCGGTAGCTTGGTTTCTTTTGAATCAATCCCAGTCTTGCCTCCTTCAGGTTGAAACACCTTTTTGTCCTCCCAGTAGGTAGAGTCGAACTCAAAAGTTTTCTAAGAGAGAAAATGCAAAAAATTATTCAGGTCTACCAGCCCGAAAGATTACTCATCATTTTTATACCTATTGGTCTTTGCTGGAAGGCGCACTGAGGCTATCAAATTACGTAACCATGCATCTGTCGTATTCCTAACCAGTTTTCTCATGGAGAGTAATAAGTTGTAAAACAATATTATAAGAAGGTAATAGGCCATTTCCGAACCACCCTTGGCCCCTTTCTAAAAACGAGGCCTGGTCCTCAACAATTCCTATCAAAATGACTTTAATTTGCTTATTTATAGAAACATATTATCCGATGATTAAAATAATGAGCACCAGGACTCGCTTTGAAAGGAGGAGGAAGGGAAAAACTGACCTTGTTTCCATTAATTTTCATGACTGGCGTCCATCCTCCACCTCCGGATTTAAAGTTTTCCAGTGGCAGAAAATGGGTACTGGTTTAGAGTCAAGGAGCAATGTAATTTCACCATTCGCTCTGGTTCTGTAGAGATAATTTACAGAGTATAATATTACATATAGTGATAAATTAAATCTCATTGTTAATTACCCACATTTTGACGTTAACTATTTAAACACCACATGGATTGATAAGTCATGTGATGGGTGTTACCTCCATATTCATTATTGTTAGAAACCGTTGCAATATACATAGCTAAGTAATCCAAAACACCATTCTTTTCATAGTTTGATTGTCCAGGGGAAGTGCCATCTCTCTTTTTTCATTAATATCTTTTTTTTGTGTTGTTCTCGTTCTTTAATCGTTGCTTGCACAGTTGTAATTTACGCCATCAACTTAAGTAAAAGTGTTATCATTATGATAGTAAATGACTAGCATGTTTTTTTTTTTTTTTTTTTTTTTTTTTTTTTGAACCGGGCCATCTTATAACAAGTACGTAAGAGTATATAACCGTCTCTCCGGAAACGGACAATTGAAAAGTAACACATAACATTGAAATTATCTGATCTCAGAAAAATGATATCCTTTTGAAACCTTACCAAGAAATCCTTCAAGCTCGCTTTGTTAACAAAGCGCAAGTGGCGTAATTCCTATTAACATGGGGTGTCTCGTAGCCCGTCGCAATCAATTGGTTTTTAT
Source organism: Stylophora pistillata (assembly GCF_964205215.1). NCBI lineage: Eukaryota > Metazoa > Cnidaria > Anthozoa > Scleractinia > Pocilloporidae > Stylophora > Stylophora pistillata. The sequence continues at coordinate 21,966,104 of NC_142524.1, forward strand.
GCGTTATCTGATCTAAGAAGTGGGAAAAAGAAGAAGCCAAGCAAGGCATACAGCATACAGTTGCATGAACTGACTGTTAACTTCTGCGGTACTGTTCGTATTTCATTAGTAAAAAACCCAAGTCAATGTCCCACATTAGACTGTCGAAAAGAAGAGAAATGTCATTGCGTTAAAAGCAAATAAAAAAGATAGAAAAAGGGATAGGGACAGAGCTAAATCTGCACTGAGGCATTCCTCGTGATCCTCAAAACTCTCGTGGGATTCCAAGCAGTGTACTTCAGGAGCTCTCTCGACGTCGCTAGCGCGATTGTCACTTTCAAAGGCAATTTTCGTTCTCTCTGCAATTTTTTTTTGACTGACAGTCATCAGAGTGACTACAGTAATAACTCCCTTCCCCCATTTTCAGGAAAGATAGTGAGGAAAGAAATGACGAGAATTGACGAAAATTACAGTAACATTTGCCGCTACATATTGGTCGACATATGTCGATACTTGACCGATACTTGACCGACACTTCACGGATACATGACCGATACTTGAACGATACTTGGCCGATATTTGGGAGCATATTTGGAGAAGATCTCGCAAAAAGGCCCTCGCCTTATATACGCAGATAGATGAATAAACTTCTTCAAAATTCGTAGAATTTAGCTCTTTGAAAAAAAGCTTAGGGTCGTACTTAGCAAAATCTCTGCAAGTAATGATTCGCGGATTGAACTTAACATTGTTAGGCTATATATTCGAGCTGTTCTCATTTATATTCATTCGCGTCTTACGACCATCCCTATGCCCTTAAAATTAAACACCTAGTGAATAGGGATTGTCAGTTTCCCTTTAAAGTAGTTTTTTTTTTGCATATACGAACATAGTTTAGATTGTTTTCTAGGGTGGTTTTTCCTGCTTTATTTTTTATACTTCCAAGTTCCCATTCCGTTGATGTTCCAAAGAACGTAGGTAAAAACGGTACCCGAATCGTTCAATACTTATTCGATTCATTTACTTTTGCTAGGTGGTTCAGCTTAGTCTATGGTAGAAATAAATAATAATCCTGCTGATATAAAACCGTTGGAAGATTCCCACGCTTTCATTAAAACAGCAATAGGTCAATGTTCATAGCATCGTCTCACGATGCAAAAATGACCCAAATAACTGAAGAGGTGCTTCGTGATATTGAATAGCGGTAACTTACGAAATATTAATGCCAATTTTGACAAAGACTGGCAGAAAAACAGGTGAGAGCCCAAGTCGATTCCCTGTTAATCTCGGCGACAACAAGCGATAGAAATCGTTTTAGACGCCGTTCACACCTGATATATCAAACTACACAATTGACAGCGAATTTATAACGGGAATAAAAGTAAACTCCCAAAAAACGAGTGGTTTACAATCATAAGCTAATTATCAGATTTCAAACTGATGTCGAAATATATGTTATCTTAAATTAGACGTTAACTTACGCTTTCCTCTCTTAAACTTCTCTGCACGTAGAAACTTAATTTAATAGCAAAAAAGTGTTTATTTAAGAAAAGCGACTGCGCAGCGAAGGAGTTCAAAATACATGCACTTCAGTTCAAGTCAGTGTGCCAAACCGGCTTAGTTACAAACTCAGATCAGTTGTTGACAAAATGCCAGGTTATCCAACGTAGAATACCTGATTACCTTAATGGATTAAACGACAAAATAAAAAAAAAATAACTGTTTATCACCGATTTGGTAAACCTAGCCATATTTCCGAATTTCATTGTCATTCTTGTCATTGAAGCAGCTACTGTTTGTTTTCTTTTTTTTTTCTATCTCTAGTGTATAGTGATCTCACTGCTCTTACATGTTGCAACTGATATCATGAGCCCGTAACCTAAAAACACAAGCACCATCATTCCATTAATTCACAGTAGCAGGCATAACCACAGTGTCCCTTTTTGTTTGTTTGTTCGTTTGTTTGTTCGTTTGCTGCTGTTTTTTTCTTTTTGTCACTTTCCAATGTTTTATTATTATTATTATTATTATTATTATTATCATTATCATTATTATTGTTGTTGATTTCTTCCCGTTTGTTAGATTTTTTCTTTTCAACCATTTATGCATTTGGCTGTAGTGTTGACTGTTGACAATATTTACATTTTACTCCTCTTGAACTCCTTTTTCTTGCTACTGCACCAATATATATCCCATAGCCTTAGTGTTTCTATTTCCGCGATTTCCATTAAGTCGGACAGCGTTGCCGCAAGTGTTGTCTTCCTGAGGATATCCTCCTGTGCCGAGTCCGATTCTCGAATCGCAGCTTTTACAATCATTCTGTTGTCGATAGTATTTTCGAAACCGCCTCCCGGTTAGCTCAATGGATAGAGCGCTGGACTGTTGTGCGGGAGGTCGAGGGTTCGAGCCCCGGCCGGACCAACACTCAGGGTCTTAAAATAATTGAGAAGAATTTGCTACCTTTCTATAACATCAAGAAATGGTAAGATATTCTAGTCTTCTCGGATAGGGACGAATAAATGGAGGTCCCGTCTCCTGCAGGGTTGGGGTAGGAGACGTTAATTTCCCACACACGAGATTACTGTGTGATGGATGTCCTCCCCTGGGGTGGGATGGGTAGGATATAGGGCGCACTTAATTTGGAGCCTCGCTCTGTTGTGCGACCCTCACCACACTCTGGTGAAAGTGATTAAATAAGAGGTTCGCACTATCAAGGAAATATTTCTTTCTTGTTTATTACCCCATAAACGTAAGAGAGGAAAAGGTATTTCATACGTTGCCCATGATAAAACTTATCCAATGATCAAGCCCTCATCTTTGATCTATCTAAGATGGACAAAATAAGTTTGATTGGCCTCTAGAAGTGAAATGTATCACAGGTTTTTTTACATCTATACCGTAAAGGAAAAAGAGGAGGAAAAGCTGACCTTGTTCCCATTAATTTACATGACCGGTGTCCATCCTCCATCTCCGCATCCAAAGTTTCCCACATGGCAGAAAATAGGTACTGGTTTGGATTCAAGGAGCAACGTAGTTTCACCACTCGCTTTAGTTCTGTAGAGATAGTTTACAAGGTATGATGCCACATGTAGTGATGAATTAAATCTTTAATCAAAATAATGATAACTTGTTGTTATTTAATCACATTTTACAAGTCATGTCAAGGGTGTTACCTTTCATATTCGTTATTGTTAGAAACCGTTGCAATTTACATAAAGCTGAGCAATCCAAACACCATGCTTTTCATAATTTGATTGTCCAAGGGAATTGCTGTCTCCCTGTTTTCATTTATATATTTTTTTGTGTGTGTTGTTTGCGTCTTTAAATAACTGCAGATACAGCTGTAAGTTACGCCATCAACTTGAATACAAATGTTACTATAGTGAATGGCTTATTTTTTTTTAATTAGGCCATATAATAGCAATTAGATAAGAATACACTGCCGTTTCGCTTTCCAAAAAGGGACAAGGCAACATAATACTTATCATTGAGATTATCTCATCTCTGAATAATCATCTCATTTTCAAACTTTACCTTGCAAGAAAGTATTTAAGTTCAATTTGTTTTTCTGCCTTTGTGTCCCCATATTTTTACAGGGAAAGCTTCAGTTTTTCGAACCTTTGGGTGACCATTCGCAGTTAATGCTCTGTCACCAATATGTTTTGGTATTATTATTCTCATTCATATTTCTATTTATGTACGGCTTTTTTATTATGTTCACACTTTTACGATAAAGTCTATTTTCCTCTCCTTTCCTTTGACTTACATGTTCTTTTCATAAGCCTCCCTGCAACTCAAAGCTGCAAGAACAAAAGTATGGAAACAGTTTGAAACGTTTCCGATGATTATAATCTACTTTTTTATGATTTAGAGTTGTAAACATGGCAAATGAACCATTCTGGTAGTTTGAATAATGGACTGCATAACAGACACAGCTTCAGTCCCATATGGATGTAGGGCAATCCCTTGTTATCAGTGTGGGAAGCGTGTTGAAATTCTTCTGTTTGTTTCCTTCATTTTATACTGCTGTTTAAAATAAATTTCTCTGATGCCTATAATGAACTAACTTCCCATCAGCAATTAAGGACTTGTCATTATTTTTCGTCTAGGATAAGAGAGGGGGCGGGGGCGGGGGCGGGGGCGGGCTGGAAGATTTTGGTTTGTTACGATAGCATTCACCTGATCCTCCCATCAGGCTGTGTTATATTCTCTTGACACCCCTGGAGAAACGAGCAAAAATTTTTGGAAATCTTAATAAAAGTAGCACTGCTAAAATATTTAGACTTCGTTTGTGTTCAGTTTTTTAAAAACACAGTTTTCAAATTCGAGCATAACTTTGAGCATACTTTGGAAAAAAATGGGCCACGTTAATACCATAATACCCTACTTCTTCGGGAAATATCCAACCCTGTTTGTAACGACTGATCCCCTTCCGTTGCCCCTGAAAAGCATGTGATGCCTGTAAAATCCTCCACCACCTTACCCGCTGGTATATGGCAATCCTCCCCATGATGTCCAGGGCGACAAATGCATTGGTAAGATCCCTGACTATTTTTGCACTCCTGAGTGGGCTTACAGTTGTGTGTAGCCTCACTGCACTCGTCAATATCTGAAAATGAATTTAGAGCTTCAACACAGTGTCAAGATCAGTTCGTTTATTGCAAGTTCTGTGGACTCGTGCCAAAGTATTCATTACACAGTGAATATCATGCAAAGATACATCTGTTGTTTAGCTAAGCAGCCAAGCAGTTTTATTTACATCTACAATGAGTGGCAAAGGTGTTTGACACGCCTCCCCTTGGTGAGTGGTCCATAAACCTCTATTCAACATGTCAAACAGATATTTGTAACTCTTGACGAAAACATTTCCGGAAAGTTCCCAATCTCCCCCAAAACAGGGTGTCCAGGTAGTGACCATTTTTATAACTTTTATAACACCAACACCACTAACTCCAATAGAAAGCAACATTGAAATGGGAGAAAGAGAGAGAGGGTGGGGGAGGGGAAAAATGGGAGTTATGAAAAAAATTAAAAATGGAACAGCGCGTGCCAAATTCAGAATTAGCAAGGTCATCAATCTTCCTGACATCTAGGTTTATACGTTCATGTATGAATCAACCCTTGGCAATAGCTGACGGGAGAGGAAGAAAAGCAATCTATCAAAAAAGGAGTTGTTCACAATCAAAAACTACTAATTAAAATAACTAGTCTTTTGCTTCTATAAGCTAATTATCAGATTTCAACTCCATTTTGCCCAAAGTTAATTTTTACCTTTGCATTCTCGCCCATTTCCAATTAATCTATGTTCACCTGTACAGTTATTAAACCCTTCTATAGTATTGTTGCAAAAGGCATCAAGACTACTCGTGCGTAGCCCTTCAACACACTCAATTATGTTAATACCGGCTAGAAAAGATGGTGTAACGGACACAAACACCTCTCAAGGAGTCATTACCTTTATAACCCTATATGAAGTTGAGGAATGAAGGGTACCATGAAATGACAAAGGCGTCTCTTGATTACCTGTTTCGCACCTCTCACCCCTGAATCCAACAAGACACAGACAGGGATATCCTTTGTCAGTGAAACCACTTTGACAAGTGGCGCTGTTCTTGCACGGATTTTCAGCACATTTATTCTTGAAAAGGGGAAATAGAGAGCAATGATTTTAAATATGACACAATTGACCTCTTCACAGCCTACAAAGCCGAGTTTATCTCAAGGTGGCACTTCACTTTTTTTGCGATAGAAATTTTTTGACACTTTTGACAGTTTTTTAGCGTTTCCAAAGATTGTGTTTCTTTATACAGCTAAACCAAGGTTGACAAGCGAAATAACAAGAGAAATTATATGGGAAAAATAATTAGTTAGATATAGAAATATATTATTTAAGGAGAGTATAGGTGAATGGCATGAATGCAGAAATAAAAGAACACTATATTGGAAAAACAAATATACTCGGCTAGGTTCGCTAGCTTGTCCTGAGTCTAAAAGCAGGAAAAGTATCAAATTAAGGGCTAAAAAAAAACTATAATTTTTCGTATCTAATATCTTTTACTTTACTTGTCCTGAATTATTGTTTAATCATGACCATTGCATGTAGCTATCTAACAACATGAAAAGCACTTTCCTTACCACAATGTAAAAGTGATGTGAACTTTTATTCTTTCGGAATTCCTCGGGGACGCTGTATGTATCAGATGACAGAAGCTCGCACCATAATCTTATCCCCAGGGTCAGATTCACAGAAAGACAAGAAGGATTTTGAAGGCATTTAAAGGTACACTCAATGTCGTCGTAAACCGAGAATATTCCAACCCGAGGCACATTCAAATAATGAGATTCGTCAACAGAAAACAGACCACTTCTTATGTCCGTGGCCTGGTGCGTCCGAGTGTCAGTTCCTGCTGGTCGAGTGAACAACACACCATTCAATTGTGAATTTAAAGGAATATATAAATAGAAGCCCTTTTACAAAATTATCTATTTCTTCATTACACTTGCAGTTCATTGAGTGCGACCATATTCTCAATCACATATTTTCCCTTATAATGCTAAGGATCGATAACATGATTTATCATATGTATATAAATGGATAAATGCTAACCTTGCGATGTTGCATCAGTAGGGGCTATTACAAGATAATTTGGTTTTTATCAACTGAGTTGATAATGTAAATTGACCACCATAAAGCTGCCGCTTCGAACGTTGGCCCTTTGTATATTTGTCCTCAAATTTCCTAGCGTCTGCTGCCATTGCTTCCCGAATAATACCTTTCTTTTGCGCAGGGAATAGGGAAATAATTTTTATTTCAATAGTTGGGAAGCAACATTTATGCGAAGTAGACTTTTCAGACTATTAGGAAACGCAATTTCTTACACACATCTGCTTTCAGTGTAAACATTTTAATTTTTTCTTAGATAGTGTAAAAATAATATCTCTAATAATTTCCCCTACCTTCTCTAATGCGAACTGTGCATATTTTTACTCTTTAGAGGGTTAGGGTGCTAACATATTAAACATGTAATTGGAATTTGGAAGGCTATGTCTCGTGCGTTGTCTTATTATCCTTTAAGGGTCCTCTGATGAGTTTCCTGGCCGACGTAAATCGCTATACGTCATTTAGTTTGGGATCATTTCACACAGTTGTCAGACCATTCATTTAGGCCTGATAAAATAGTGGTTCGCTATCTACAGGCAATTATTTTCCATGTAACCAATGTCCACCTGTCTTGGCTGTCTATCATTGACTGCTTTATTATCGCTTGGGGCTCTGTTCTCACTGCGTAGGTTAAATATGAATTTCCTTTATCACTCCTAACCAAACGTGAGGTTAGATGTTTTCAGCCCATATTGAAATCCTTAACAGCGAGAGAAAAACCAGCTGGATGCGCTTTTTGAGCATTTTACTTTTTCACGTCATCTTGGACATGTTGGAACGCACTCGGTGGAATAACAGGACCTACACTGCATAAAATCCAATACTATTTTAATCTTATGGAAAGGTAAGTTCCTTGGAGTTGAAATCGAAGAAAATTCAGCTTCATGATTTTAAGCAGTTGTTGGGCAACCATTCTAGACTTAACGAGCTAACGGTAAATATCTTTTTCTGGCAAACTGGGAAGTTTATCTGTGAGTTTTCTCAAAATGCGACCCATTTTCTGCAGCGTTTAACGCTTAAAAGGGTTTGCTATGGTTATTTCTAATACTGATCCTAATTTCTTTCAAAGATTTCAGGATTTTAATTGGACCTAACTAAGGAAAAATCCTTAAAAAAAAATTAAAATTCATGGGATGAATATCGATTGGGGAGTCTTGATGACCAAACAAAAACCCAGGGAGTTTATCCCTGTGTTTTCTCAAAATGTGACCCATTTCCTGAAGCGTTTAATGCTTAAAAGCCTTTGCTGTAGTCATTTCTAACACTGATCTAAATATCACTCAGGATTTTCTTTGGACCTAAATAATGATAAATCCTTAAAAAATGAAAACTAACCGGATGAATATCGATTGGGTAATCTTGGTAACCGAACCAAAAGCAGAGATGTCGTTTTTTAAAAACAGCCTCTCCTTTCAAACCGAATTTAAAATAGTTTGGATGGATTGGTAGTGAAGTCGACCCAGGGATGGAAGTGACGGAAATTTGTGAGATCAATGCAGAGAGTTGGCTGCAAACATTCCATAGCCTCTGCCCGATCATAAAACCAACGTATTTCAAAGGCAACAGACTTAAAGATCTGGCATGATTAGTAAAAAACCAAAAACCAAACAAGCACAAAATAAAGCCAGAGCCATAGCTTAAGTTGATTTGCCAATAACAGGGAAAGCGCTTTTTTGTTAAGATGTAGTTGTTAAGATTCTTGCCAACACTAACCCTGTGATCCGTCAGCCTTTAGTTTTACGACGCAAAGTTCCATCAAAAGAGCGCAGGTACAAACAGTATACATGGCCAAATCATTGAACACTTGTTCGATTCATTTACTTGTGTTCGACAGAAAATACCGAGAAAGCTTAGTTATTTATCCCTTTCACTGATATGTCATTTTTAACGGATGAGTGATTCTTCCGGTATGATAGTTTGTATTAATCATGGTTTAATTAGTGTTTTAGCCGTTAGCGTAAGGACTATCACCATGCAAAGGGCTTCGATTGCAGATTCTTCTGGATGACATGATACTTTTATCTATGTACTGTTTCACACGGGAGAAATTGGTCGGAAACGGCTTTGGTTCAAGGTAGGCAAGACATATATAATGGAAAACCTGACCTGCATAGTTTACATAATGATCTATTTGACACATATTATCTGGTGCTCTGCCTAGTTCAATAAATGAATGCACATCGCGATCAGCGTTTCGTAAACATTGGTCTAAATTGCTCAATAGAGTTTTGTCAAATACAGAGTGTTTTTTTCTTTTGAAAATTTAGTGAATTCGATTCCTTGTAGGCATTTCTATGCCCCTTAAGTGAGATATCATGATACTAATATCATGAATATTACCTTTGGAGAATATTAAATATAACGTGAGATATGTGCATATTTGATTAACTCACTTTTAGATATCTGAATGGTTAATTTTCACAAGCCTGGCGGGTTAGGCTTTAGTAATAATCTTCAGTACATATGAATAATATTGCGCACCATCATAGAACCAAACTATCTCAGAAGCAACGGACATAAACATCTAGCATAGTAAGTAAAAAAAACAAATGACAAACAAACACAAATTAAAGCCAGAGGCAACGCTTAAGTTAAAATGCTACAACAGGAAAAGCGTTACTGTTGTTAAGACGTTGATATGATTTTCGCCGATACTAACCTTGTGATCCGACAACCCTGAATTTCATGGAGCAAAGTTCCATCAAAAGAACGCAAATAAAAAACAGTGTACATTACCGCATCGTTCAACACTTATTTAATTCATTTACTTCAACTTAATACAATTAAAGCTTATTAAACCCTGACCTGTATAAATAATGATTTATTTTGACGCATATTATCAGGTGCTCTACCAAGTTTAATAAATGTATGCATATTGCGATCTGCGTTTCGTAAACATCATTCTAAATTGCTCGGAGTATTTTTTTCTTTTGAAATATTTTGTGAATTCGATTTCTTTTAAGCATTTCTATGCTCCTCAATTGAGATAACCTAATACTCCTTATGAATATTACCTTTGGAGAAGAGCAGATATGATGATTACTCGATAAAATTATTTTTTAATATCTGAACGGTTTATTCATATAAGCCTGGCGGGTTAGGTTCAGTCTACATTAGAAATATATGATACTCCTGCTGAGATGAAACAGTTGGATGATTCCCTCGTTTTCATTAAATCAACAATAGGTCACTGCTGATGTTCTCGAAGAACTACTTTAGAGTTTGAAATGTGACGTAGATTCTTTTCTTATTTCTTTTTGTTTTGTTTTGTGTTCTCTTGTTTTTCTTTTTCTTTTTCTGTTTTTTTTTTTTTAAACGATCATTGTGAGGTTTCTTTAATTCTCACTGCAGGCAATTCACCACGAAACAAAAGTGACCTAAATAACTTAAAGGTGCTCTGTGATATTGAACAACAGTAACTTAAGAATATTAATGGAAATTGTGACAAAGAATGGCAAAATAACGAGTGAGAGCTCATAACAATTTCCTGTAAGAATTACTTGTCTGATGAGAGGTGTACCAATGGTTGTAGCGAAGAAGCAAGCAATCGATAGGCAGAAATTAAAAATCCCGCCTTCCAATCAAAAAGTCAGTAAGAGTAGGATTGTCTTTAGGCGGGAAGCGAAGAATTAAATATGTTGGAAAATAAATAACATTGCAGAGTAGAATTTAACTGAAGGAATTCTACAATTATTGTTCATAATCTAGAGATATTTTTTAACTTTCTCTGGGAACTGCTTCGTGCAGAGAAATCCACGAAAGAGACCGTTAAGTAACATTAATGCTTTTCTGGCTTTAATTAAAAAGCCGAATTGTCGTTTTTTAATACGTTTGTACCTTTCGTGGAGACAAATTTAAGCTGCGGTTTGAAAAGGGAAACTCTGAGATCGATTTCCTGTCATCTCGTCCCATACAGCTGCTTATGCTATAATCACACGCAAAGAAGGTGACGAACACAGAATCCATCTCTGAAGTTTTCAAAGTGCAGACAGATGTTTATTGATCAATAACCATTTTAAGCGCTTTTTCCCCTGGAAATTATTGTAAGTCTGAATACATTTTCTAAGCCATAGAGAATAAATAATTTTTTCACTTTGTTATAATGCAGAAGAAAGTGTCAGGACTGTAATGTTACAGTGTTGTTAATTCCTTGCTACATGTATGACCAGTCCAATAGAAACTATATTGAAACTAACCTTACGATTTGGGTATTACACAGCAGAGCAGCAATAAAGGAAGAAAGATAATAACAAAATACATGGCAAACGTAGCTGGAGAAATTCCCTGGTGTTGTACACGAGAAACCAAGCTTTTAAGCGTTTTTCGACCCGACGTATGATTAACGTAGTCTTAAATAAATAATGATTTTCCCATAAGAATATTTTATCTACTCTCAATAAGCTACTCGTTGGCTCTTTATTCCGTTAGCTCTTTATTCCGTTAGCTCTTTATTCCGTTCGCTGTAAAAGCATGAATAACGATAACTTTTCAATCCACCTCTAGGAACCTAGGTTGGTGTCCAGTGTTCTGGGCGTGCTCTGAAACGGCGAATTTCTGGGTACGGGCTAGTCGGATATCTCGGTCGGGCTACTTTATTCTGTCTTGCATTGGTCTGTCAACCGCTTTTGAATAAGGTTAAGTTTATTGATCGTGATCCTCACTTGTACACTCGCATTCGCACAGCTTAAAAACGGCATGGAGTGATAGCTGGAAGTTCGTTAGATCGATGCAGACAGAAAGCTGCAAACATGAATTCCATAGCCCGAGCACCATCATAGAACCAAATTGTCTCAAAAGCAACAGATATAAACTTCTAACATAACAAGCGAAAAGCCAACCATTCACAAATTAAAGCCAAATCCATAGCTCAGGTCAATATGCTAACAACAAGAAAAGCACTATACGTATGATGCACGATCCACGCAGTAGAGAGCACTATTTATGCAATACCGAAAATCAAACCTGAAAAAAATCAGGCCTGTACGGGATTCGAACCACTGTCCTCTGCGATACTAGTGCAGTGCTCTACCAATTAAGTTAACAAGCCAACTGGGAGCAGGCCGTTAAGTTGATTCGTAATAAACCCGTGATAATAAATCAAATACAATGAATATATGAAGTTCATATATTTAGAACTGCGGTATTAGATACGTATGATACACGATCCTCCCAGTAGAGAGCGCTATTTATGCAATAGCGAAAATCATGACTCATTTAAATTATGCTCAACTTTACAAGTAGTTGAGGTCTAGTAGTGTTTTGTTTGTCATCGATACCCAATTTTTCATCAGCCAATAAAAGCAATTACACCTCATTGTCAACAACTTTCACTGTTTGTTGTTTCTTTTCTTATTTCTTTATTAGTTATCTGTTTTCCGTTTTAACTTTTTTTTATCGCTCTCTCTCTTTTCTCCATCCAAGTTTTAGATAAAACAGTTCGATTATTAAACTATTTACAGGATGTATTCATAGATATATTATATTTCTTTAGTTTTCCGTTACGTCGTGTTCGTGCTTAATTAAGTGCAATCATGAGATGCCGTCTCAAGTAAGCAAATATAATGGTTTCAGTTTCCCTGCTAATTCTACCGATGGATTGTTTTATTTTGTCAGTTTTGGCAGTTTTCCTCAAGATTTTCCTACGATTCTCTGACTTCCTCCTTAGCTGTATCTGCGGAATGATCTTTACAAACGTTTTCAAATAAGTTTCTCGCTTTAATAAAAATGATAATTTTATCCACGAGAAGTGCTCGTAAATTGTCTGCCACAAAGGAAATTTTAGATAGAACATCACCTATAAAGCAATTTTGAATAAACCTTTTTTCGAATAAGATGCATCTGCAATGAAATAACTAACTAACACCAGGTTTTGCGTAATGATGGCAGTAGCGTCTCTTGCCCTCATAACCCTCAGTTTCTTCTTAAAGAGCGCAGGGCCCAAGATACATAGTATTGCAAAATGATTTTCAAGTACTACCCCCACTAACTCAGCGTCTTATTTCATTGAAAGCATCAATATACATTATTGCTTAATTATTACCCTAGAGAGCAAGTATCTTTGTCTTCGATGTGGATGTTTTTTTCATATTGTTGTTATTTTTTTTTTCAAGATGCGGCAAAGAAGTAATTAGTTTTCATCCTTTTCCTAATATCAACTTATTGCAGTTGTCTCATAAGATATCGATGACAGTGTCATAAATGTCAGGCGCCTTCAGAGCTAGTTGACTAAGGGTATTACATTATACCTACGAGGTACCTGTAAGAAATTTGCAAGAAGTAATAACAGCGTGAATTCAACAAATTTTTGTCAGCTGTCCCAAAGACTCTGAGAGCTAACGTAATTCAGGTTTTCATCCTCCATTGATAAAGGTTCAGCAGATAACTTCTTGGCTTCTGAGTTAACAAGTTAGCATGATTCTCGGAAATTGTTATGAAACCTCAGAAATTGATGGGTTGTCAATAATTAATCTCAAGCATCGTTATTTCCCAGCCGGGGTGGGGGCAGGGGTAAGGAAGTTCCTGGGGTTTCAGTAACGCGTTTTAGATGAACAAAGATAAAGTATGCATTTTTAAGGATAAGAAGTCTATCTAAATGGAAATCACCTCTCACAACATCCTTATTTTTCGCATTATTGTTTTGGGCTCTGCTACCACTGCGCAGGTTAAATTTAGATACGCCCTTATACACTATTAACCAAAGGTAAAGTTCATTTCGGCACTGAAGACGGATATATGCTTTCCGCACTCGTTGAAATACTTAACAGCGAAATAAAACTCTAATGCGCTTTTTTGGCATATTGCTTTTTCACGCCATTTTGGAAATGCCGCAACCTAATCGCTGGAATAACAGGACCTGCGCTGCACACAATCAAAAATCAATTAAATATTACGGGAAAGGTAAGTTTTGTGGAGTTGAAATCGAAGAATATACAGCGTCATGGTGTAAACTGAGTAGCTGATTGGCAGCCATTGTATACTTAACAATGTACTGGTAAATATTTTTTTTCGGCAAACTGAAAATTTTACCTGTGAGTTTGCTCAAAATGTGACCCATTTGCTAAAGCGTTTTAACAGTTAAAAGCGTTTCCTATAGTCGGTTCTAGCACTGATCTTACTATCTCTTTAGGATTTCAGCATTTTTATTGGGTCTAAAGAAGGAGAAATCGTTATTACAAAAGTTTCAAAACTAGCTGGCCTGATTTCGAGTAAGGAATTTTTGTGACAGCACAAAAAGTAGGAATGTCGTCGTTTTTACCAACAAAATTTTAATGTGTTTCCTTTCCACGCCTTTCCTTTTAAACCGGAATAAAAAAGGTATGGATTGTTACCGGTAGTATATCAGATCGATCCCGAAAGCTGCAAACATCATTTCCATAGCCTGTGCACCATCACAGAAGCAAATTATTTCAGAGGAAACAGATATAAACATCTAGCGTAATAAGTAAAGAAACAAACTGTAAACAAACACAAACTAAAGTCAAAGCTATAGCTTAAGTCAAAATACCAAAAACAAGAAAACGATTACTGTTGTTAAGACGTTGATATGATTTTCGCCGATATTAACCTTGTGATCCGACAACCCTGAGTTTTATTACACAAAGTTTCATCAAAAGAACGCAAACGAAAACATTGTACATGGCCGAATCATTCAACACTTATACGATTCATTTCCTTCAACTTAACGGAAAATACAGTTGAAGCTTATTAATTATCTCTGTCACTGATATGTCATCTTCATCAAATAGAATGATGGTTGCGGTTTTTATTAATCATGGTTTACCTAGTATTTCAGCTGTTAGCATAAGGACTATCATGATTGATAAGTCATGCGAAAAACCTCGACTGTAGTTTCTTCTGGGTGACATGGTATTTTCATCTATGAACTATTCTGTAAGGAAGAAATTGGTCGAAAAAGCCCTAGTTCAAGGCAGGCGAGACCTGTATTATGAAAACCCTGACCTGCATACCTAATGATCTACTTTGACGCATATTATCTAGTGCTCTGCAAAGTTTAACAAATTTATGCATATTCAGATCGGCGTTTTGCAAACATCGCTCTAAATTGCTTAGAGTATTTTTTTCTTGTGAAAAATCTTGTGAATTCGAATTCTTTTAAGCATTTCTATGCTTATGAAGTGAGATATCCTAATACTCATTATGAATATCACCTCTGGAGAGGAGTAAATATGACGATTACTCGATAAAACCATTTTTAAGTATCTGAACGAGTTAGGCTCAAAGAAATATGATACTCCTGCCGAGATAAAACAGTTGGGAGATTCCTACGCTTTGAAAATCAACAACAGGTCAGGACAGGATGTTATCTCAGAGAAAAGCTACATGAGATTTTGAAATGTGACGTAGATTCTTTTCTTCCTTCTTTTTTTTTTTTTGTGTTGTCTTGTTTTTTCTTTTTTCAAAACGATAACGAATTATCATTAACGTTATTTAAATTTCCATGTGAATCCTCGCCATCCCTCACCAACATCCTTCTTCATAAGTTTCACCCATTTTTTTTTTAAACAATAATTGAAAGGTTTCTTTAACTCTCTCTGGAGGCAATTCACCACGAAGCAAAAGTGACCCAAAGAATTTAAAGGTGCACTGTGTTATTGAATAGCGGTAATTAACGAATAGTAATGACAATTCTGACAAAAACTGGCAAAATAATGGATGAGAGCTCATGGCGATTTCCTGCAGGACTCACTTGTTTGATGAAAGGTGTAGCAATGGTTGTAGCAAAGAAGCAAGCAATCGATAGGCACAAATCAAAAACCCCGTCTTCCAATCAAAAATTCAGTCAGAGTAGGAGTCGTCTTTAGGCGAGAAGCGGAGAATTAAATACGATGGAAATAAAATAGCGTTGCTGAGTAGAATTTAACTGAAGGAGATCTACGATTATCGTTTATAATCTTAAGTTATATTTTAAATCTCTACGAATTGCTTCGCGTAGAGAAATCCACGAAAGGGGCCGGTAACATTAATGCTTTTGTGGCGTTAAGTAAAAAGTCGAATAGTCGTTGTTTAAAACGTTTGTACCTTTCGCGGAGACAATTCTAAGCAGCAGTTTTTAAAGGGAAACTCTGAGGTCGGTTTCCTGTCATCTCGTGCCAAACAGCTGCTCATACTGTATTCACACGCAAAGAAGGTGGCGAACATGATGTTCATTGATCTACAACCATTTTCAGCTCTTTTTCTCCTGGAAATTATTGCAAGTCTGAACACATTTTCTGAACCATAGAGAATAAATAATTTGTTCACGTTGTTATAATGCAGAAGAAAGTGTAATGTTACAGTCTTGTTCCTTGCTACATGTATGGCCAGTCCTATAGAAACTATACTGAAACTAACCTTGCGATTTGGGTATCATACAACAGAGCTGCAATAATCCAAGAAAGATAGAAACAAAATGCATGGCAAACGTAGCTGGAGAAATTTCCTGATGTTGTGCACAAAAAACGAATCTTTTGAACGTTTTTCGACTCGACGTATGATTAAGTAACGTAGTCTTTAATAAATAAAGATTTTCACATAATAATAATTTATGAAGCAACAGAAACTCAGATGTCATCCTTACTACGTCCGCCGGAATAATTTTATTTATTGTGAACCATGACTGTCAAAGTTTTCTTATTTACCCAGCACTTCTGACTCTCTGATTGGCTGAGTTGTTTTTATTCTGCAATGTTTATCCAAGAGCTATTTATGTTTTTTTTTTAATGAAATAACGCTGCCTTATCCTGCATGTCAATTCTGACGAGTTGTTTAAAAACTCAGAGACAATGGAAATACCTTAGGCGTCTGATATGTAAACCCCTAGGAAGTAAACTAAGAATGCTTTATTCTTGGTCATTATGATAAACAATTTAATCAAATTCCCGTACCCTTTGATAAAATGGCTGTTTTGTACTTGAATTAATTGTAGCTAATGGAACATTTTTCAGAAGACAATTCTTATCTCATAATTTATTTAAAAACAAGAGAATATCAAGGAGCTACTCGTTAGCTCTTTATTCCGTTCGCTGTAAAAACATGAATGAAGACAACTTTTCAATCCACCTCTAGGAACCTAGGTTGGTGTCCGGTATTGTGGGTGTGTTTTAAAACGGCGGAGATCAGGGTACAGGCTAGTCGGATGTCTCAGTCGTGCTCCTTTATTATGTCTTGCATTGGTCTGTCAATCGCTTTGGAACGAGGTTAAGTTTATTGATCGTGATCCTCATTGGTACACTCGCATTCGTATACTCTTAAAAATGGTATGGATTAGTAGCCGGAAGTTTATTAGATCGATGCAAACAAATAGCTGCAAACATGAATTCCATAGCGTAAGCACCATCATAGAACCAAATTATCTCAAAAGCAACGGATATAAACTTCTAGCCTCATAAGTGAAAAGCCAAAGAGTAAACATGCACAAAATAAAGCCAGAGCCAAAGCGTAAGTCAATATGCTGACAACATGAAAAGCGCTCTATGGTTAAGACGTAATATGACTTTCATCGATGCTAACCCTGAGATTCATGACGCAACCTTTCATCAAAAGAACGGCAGTAAAAACGGTAAACATGGCCGAATCGTTCAACACTTATTCCGATCGATTCATTTACTTCTCCTTAACGAAAAATATCCTTCAAGCTTAGGAATTATCCATGTCACTGATATGCCGTCTTCATTCAGTAAAATTATTAATTGTGGTTGGTAGGTAACGAATTATCTTTTATCCATGTGCGTCCCCGCTGTTCCTAACCAACGTCGATCTTCAAAAGTTTTACCCATTTTTTTTAAGAACAATCCTTGTAAGGTTTCTTTAATCCTCTTTAGAGGCAATTCACCCCGAATTAAGCAAAAATTACCGAACAACTGAATAGGTGTTCTGTGGTATCTAATAGCGTTAACTTACGAGTGATAATTGAAATTGTGACAAAGACTGGTAAAATAAAAAGCGAGAGCGCATCACGATATCCTGTTCGCCTTGTTTGATGAGAGGGGTAGCAGTGCTTGGAATTCAAATAAAAAAGTGGTGGTGTCTTAAACTCTGCTAGGTACAAAGGAAGAGCAAATTTCTCCTGAGATGGCGATGTAGAGTATGTTAGAATCATTTTTCCACCATCAAAGAGACAACATCTTAATTTTAGACACCTGCCATTACATTTATTTGCATTTAAGTTACATAATTAGCCTTTGCATAATTAGCCTTTCTTTGTGTTTTGTTTTAGCATCAGTATTCTGAGTACTAGTGTTAATTTGTAGGCTGTTTCTTATTCTAAGCCAAGCTATTTGTCATATAACCCAAAATGTGTGTCGAAATTATCTTATAATTTTAAATTTTACAGACATAACGAAAATTTTAATTATTGCGGAATGAACGTGGCACTTATCGTACAATATGAAGTGTTATTTGAACTCGTTTGTCGTCCTATTCAAACACAGCATGAAAAAGGAGATAACGAAAAATGAAAGTCGAGTAAATCTGCGTAAAGTTCGTTTAGTAACTTTACGCTAGTTTTATAATGTTCGTTAAGTCGCTTAAAGGTAGATTTACGTAGTCGGACGTAAAGCTCTCGTGAAGGCATCGTAAAGCTGAAGAGGCAGATTTACGTTCAGCGTAAACTTTGCGTAAAGCTAAGCTTTACTAGACTGAAATAAGAGTTGTTGTGAAGCTAGAAACTATTTGCCTAGACATATTAATGCTGTTTTAGATTTTTCCTAAAGGTTGTGATAAACCATATATTTCGCAAAACACGTAAAGCTTTCGTTAATAAGGCGCAAGTGCCGTAATTCCTGTTAACATGGGTTGTCTCGTAGCCCGTCGCAATCAGTTGCTTTTTATGCGTTATCTGATCTAAGAAGTGGGAAAAAGAAGAAGCCAAGCAAGGCATACAGTTGCATGAACTGACTGTTAACTTCTGTGGTACTGTTCGTATTTCATTAGTGAAAACCCAAGCCAATGTCCCACATTAGACTGCCGAAAAGAAGAGAATTGTCATTGCGTTAAAAGCAAATAAAAAAGATAGAACAAGGGATAGGGACAGGGATAAATCTGCACTGAGGCATTCCTCGTGATCTTCAAAACTATCGTGGGATTCCAAGCAGTGTACTTCAGAAGCTCTCTCGACGTCGCTAGCGCGATTGTCACTTTCAGAGGCAATTTCCGTTCTCTCTGCAATTTTTTTGAGATGTCTCCATCGTGTACCTCGACTGACAAAGTCATCAGAGTGACTACAGTAATAACTCCCTTCCCCCATTTTCAGGAAAGATATTGAGCATTAAAGAAACGACGAGAACTGACGAAAATTGCAGTGACATTTGCCGCTACATATCTGTCGACATATGTCGATACTTGACCGATACTTGACCAACACTTGACGGATACATGACTGATACTTGACCGATACTTGGCCGATATTTGGGAGCATATTTGGAGAAGGTCTCGCAAAAAGGCCCTCGCCTTATTTACGCAGATAGATGAATAAACTTCATCAAAATTCGCAGAATTTAGCTCTTTGCAAAAAAGCTTAGGGTCGTACTTAGCAAAATCTCTGCTAGTAATGATTCGCGGATTGAACTTAACATTGTTAGGCTATATATTCGAGCTGTTCTCATTTATATTCACTCGCGTCTAACGACCGTCCCTACGCCCTTAAAATTAAACACCTAGTGAATAGAGATTGTCAGTTTCCCTTTAAAGTAGTTTTTTTTGCATATACGAACACAGTTTAGATTGTTTTCTAGGGTGGTTTTTCTTGCTTTATTTTTTTACATTTCCGAGTTCTCATTCCGTTGATGTTCCAAAGAACGTAGGTAAAAACGGTACCCGAATTGTTCAATACTTATTCGATTCATTTACTTTTGCTAGGTGGTTCCAGCTTAGTCTATGGTAGAAGTAAATAATACTCCTGCTGATATAAAACCGTTGGAAGATTCCCACGCTTTCATTAAAACAGCAATAGGTCAATGTTCATAGGATCGTCTCACGAAGCAAAAATGACCCAAATAACTGAACAGGTGCTTCGTGATATTGAATAGCGGTAACTTACGAAATATTAATGGCAATTTTGACAAAGACTGGCAGAAAAACAGGTGAGAGCCCAAGTCGAATCCCTGTTAACCTCACTTGTTTGATGAGAGGTGTAGCAATGTTTGGAATTGAAATGAAAAAAAAAAAAAAAAAAAAAAAAGACACAGTGTCTCAATCTCTGAAGTGGCTACAAAGGAAGATCAAACTTTGCCTGCAATGGCGATGCAGAGTATGTTAGAGTCATTTTTCCACCATCAAAGAAGCAATATCTTAATTTTAGATACCTGCCATTTTTATATTTATTCGCATATCCTATACATAATAAGTAACAGTATCACCACTTTATCCACAGCCGATCTTCTAAGAATAAATGTATTTGTACCTTAGATATTCATACGATAAGTGATAATAGCGCTGAGATTTGAATTTTAAAGTTTTTCCATTAATGGACGAAGTACTCGAAGCTGATTATGACTTCCGCATACCTCGTCGTAACCTCGGTGAAAACAAGCGATAGAAATCGTTTTAGGCACCGTTCACACCTGATATCAAACTACACAATTGACAGCGAATTTAAAACGAAAATTTTTAATAATTTAAAAATAGAAAATGTCCTTTGCAATAGCTGACGGAACAAGGAATAAAAGTAAACTCCCAAAAAACGAGTGGTTTACAATCATAAGCTAATTATCAGATTTCATACTGATGTCGAAATAGATGTTATCTTAGATTAGAAGTTAACTTACGCTTTCCTCTCTTAAACTTCTCTGCACGTAGAAACTTAATTTAATAGCAAAAAAGTGTTTATTTAAGAAAAGCGACTGTGCAGCGAGGGAGTTCAAAATACATGCACTTCAGTTCAAGTCAGTGTGCCAAGCCGGCTCAGTTACAAACTCATATCAGTTGTTGACAAAATGCCAGGTTATGCAACGCAGAATACCTGATTAACTTAATGGCGTAAACGAAAACATAAAAAATAACTGTTTATCACCGATTTGGTAAAGCTAGCCATATTTCCAATTTTCAATGTCATTCTTGTCTTTGAAGCTGCTACTGTTTTTTTTTGTTTTCTATCTCTAGTGTATAGTGTTCTCACTGCTCTTACATGTTGCAATTGATATTATGAGCCCGTAACCTAAAAACGCCATCATCCCATTAATTCACAGTAGCAGGCAAAACCACAGTGTCCCTTTTTGTTTGTTTGTTCGTTTGTTCTTTTGCTGGTGTTTTTTTCTTTTTGTCACTCTCCAATGTTTTATAATTATTATTATTATTATTATTATTATTATTATTATTATCATTAGCAGTAGTAGTATTATTATCATTATTATTATTATTATTGGTTTCTTCCTGTTTGTTAGATTTTTTTTTCAACCATTTATGCATTGGGCTGTAGTGTTGACTGTTGACGTAATTTACATTTTACTCCTCTTGAATTCCTTTTTCTTGCTACTGCACCAATACATATCCCATAGCCGTAGTGTTTTTATTTCCGCGATTTCCGTTATGTCTGACAACGTTGCCGCAAGTGTTGTCTTCCTGAGGATATCCTCCAGTACCGAACCCAATTCTGGAATCACAACTTCTGCACTCATTTTCATTGTTACCAAGTATTCCGATTCTTGCTCTAGAATGATCACTTCTTTCAGACACAGTATTAAAGCCTTCCCTGTTACATTGGGGCTGCAGGGAGCCCCTTGAACCAATAAGTGCCTTCCAAGTGTCTCGACCCAGTGACGTGTTGCGATATTTCCCATCAGCGATCAGTGAGTGCAGAGAGTCGGCCTGCTTGTTGATGGCAATGAAGTTGGTGTGGTGGCCAATTTTCATACCAAGGCATATCTTAGAGAAAGGCGTGTTCCAGTAAGTCGGCAGCTTGGTTTCTTTATTGTCAAACCCAGTTTGTCCGTTGGGAGAGTTGTATTCGTTCTTATCAGTCCAATGATATGAGTCATAATGAAAGGTATTCTGAAAAAGAATAATTGCTTGGGCAAATAAATAAATAAATGAATTCATAAAGGAATAAGTAAATAAACTTACAAATATTCTAATCAAATAAAACAGACATACTTGATCCATAAGCTGTATGCTGTTTACTTCTCACTTTGGATGGTACCGGGAATTGATTTATGTGATGAAAAGGCTGTTGTACATAATAACGAACAAGACGTTATGTAAGACAGTAACATGCATTAAAAAATCAGAAAATGAAACCTTGTTGCCATCGATTTTCATGACCGGCGTCCATCCCCCATCACCGCATCCACTGATTTCTTTGTAACAACGAACGGTCACTGCTTTTGAATCGATGTTTAATGTCACCAGATTACTCATGGTTGACCTGCAAAGAGTGGTTGATTACTCTGAAAGTACTCGTCGCTCATTACCTCTCAAAGTAAAAGATTTAAACACTAAACTAAACCCAAGAAAGGCCGTTTCTCGAAATCCCGTGTAGTAATTACGCACAGTCGTGAATTTTAAAGTTTTGCCAAAATAGAAGAAACTCTTGATTCTGATTATGGGAAATTTAATTCTTCACAGCTCTTGAAAACGAGGGTGACAAAAAAATAAAACAACCTTTTTCGGCAACTTTCTTACCTGTAATATCAAACTACACTAGTGACAGGGGATTGACAATTTTGTTTGATTAACATACCCTTTGCAAAAATTGACGGAAAAGGATAACAAAACAAAATAAACAGTTGTTCAAAATTAGAAACTGGTTTTAAAAGTAACAATCACTACTGACAACGATGGAGTGCGATCTGGATAATTCTCTCTCCGCCGAAATTCTTGCAGAGCAGGAGGTAAATCCGGACTTTCAGCCCTTTTTGATAGAGAAACTTGACAATAATCCGAAGAAGTCTACTTTTACGTGGTCATGATCATTTGAGGAGCTTCAGTCTTTCAGTTTTAGATATTTGAATATCGTCTCGGCTGCGTGCTCGATTACCAGGAACGAGAGAGCACAGAAGATTAAGACGAGCTCTTTGGTTCTGAACTTTATAAGACTAGTACACTTCAAGTCCAGGGATCTGATGACCAAAATGTAAAGACTCAACTGCAGTCTATTTTGAAGGCTACTAAAGCTAACAATAGGGAACTTAAGATACCCTGGACGCGGCCTAGGACGACGTCAACCGGAAGTAAATTCGCAAGGTCTCAATTTTAATTTGCATAAATGTCACGCCACTTGACGGCCACCACCTCAGTTGCGGCGCCGACGAAGTTTATTTTGGCGGCCTCTCAGAAAGGTGAGTCATTTTTCCGAATTCTTCCCTTAAATTAACTAGTTTTGCATAAAATTTTCAAACATTGCTATAAAAGAAATAGTTTCCTAAACTGTCTGGTTCATTTTTGTTTTCATAATTCAGATTTACCGAGCATATAGAGGGTTTTTGTGTGAGCGTCAAGTCTTCAGAAAGGAATTCCAAAAGCAGGTAAATCTGGGTAATTTCCTCAGACAGTATTGCTTTATTTTTCAATTTAACCTTCATTTTTATTGTGTAAAATTAATCAGTGACAATTTAGGACCGCTTTAGAAAATGATTTTGCATTATATATATTATTTTGCGCCATCTTTCTTCGAGGTCAAGTCTTTCGTACTCTTTCTACGGTAATTCTAAGTTCTTTGAAAAGCTGCAGTCATAGAGGAGCACGAATTCTTCGTCAGAAATGATGTCGGCCAAAAAAGAGCCTGTTAAAAGCTCTCGGGTCTTCTTAAACGACGTCATCGCAGCAAAACCGCCTGATTCCAGCAGTTATTCTCTGACTGAATGTGTTTGTTGTTACGTGTTTCGGCGACCGCTTCCACCACTCAAATCTTAAGGCTCGTATTTCCCGCCCAAAGGTGGCGGTCACGACTCATGCTCTCTCGGACGTGACCGCGTTCTTTAAGGCAGCCGCGTCCAGTATCTTAAGGTCCCTAATGTGTCTAATGGCGAAGCGGGCGACTTCACTGCTAATGACGAAGAACCTCCAATTTCCTGCCCGGATTCTAAACGGAGCGAAGGTTCTGTTCGGGAAATATCACCCGGCGATCAAGAGGTCTCGGCACCTGATTTTAAACGAGAAACTGGCAAAATATGGTCGCAGATTACATTGATCCATGAGAAAATTGGCTCCATCGAGAAACCACGAGAAGCTGATTTAGATAATTTCCAGCTCATCAACACCCTCCAACAAAGAAATCAAAATCTCTGCGATGAAAGAGCGACTATTTGAAGAAACAACAAAGCTTAAGAGAGTTACCGAGGAAAGTGACTCATATATAACTGCCCTTCAAGTACTGACAAAGGAAATGCGTGTTGATGATTCCGTTGCTCTAAGCTCCAATGCCGATCAAACTGAGATAAATTCTGCCGAAACCATTTAGCGTCCAAGACTAAATTCACGGCCAGCGGGTCAGAAGATCCCAGTCATCGCAACTCAAAATCGCTTTGAGCCTCTTCAAGATCAGATTTCTGTACACTCTGAGCAACCATCCCTAAACAACAGATACGACGTCTTACCAAAACCTGCATCCTCCAACAGCGAGAGAATTAAATCTACTAGCGTGGCTATTGGTGACTCTATGATCAAAAAAATTCGTGGTTGGAAACTTGGCAAAAAAGTTGGTCACCGGGTTGTAGTTAAATCATTCTCGGGAGCCACCTGTGGGGATATGAATCACTATCTTAAGTGAACCATAGTAAAAAATCCCGCCAGAATCATCCTACATATAGGAAAGAACGATCTGAAGGATCGAGATCCCAACATAGTCACTGATCACATCGTAGACTTAGCGAGGAAAATTGAAAATGAATCAAGCACTCAAGTCATTCTATCTTAAGTGATGTCTAGATCGGACGATGTTTCGAATGAATCCGTGAAAGCTACCAACAAGAAGCTCCGCAAGTTTTGTACTCAAAACGGCTGGCAACTTGTTCAGCACAATAACATTACCAATAACGGTCTAAATAGGAGTGGGCTATACCTTTACGAGAGAGGTAATAATATCATGTTTAATAATTTTGTCAAGTGTCTTAGCTCTGGCGCTCAAAGGTCAGCTTGATTCTCACGCCGACCTAAAGCTCCTGATCAACCCAGCCGGGGTCATCCTGTGTCTTCTATTCCAGTTCCAACTATTTCTCAATTTCTATTGCCTACTGAGTCTCTCAAAGTGAACAGCAGTCGTAAATCATCACAAATTGCTATTACAGAGACTGCGACGAAGAATGTCAGCTTTGGGATACCAAATACTAGAGGTGTCAAGATCGCAGCGCTCAATATTGCTAGTCTACCGAAATATATTGACGACCTAAGAATCTATATGATCTCTAAATCAGTTGATATATTAGCTATAAATGAAACGCGTTTAGATTCCTCATTCTCAAATACTGCCATAAGTATACCCGGTTATTCTCTTGAAATAACGGACCGTAATAGAAATGGCGGAGGAGTTGCGCTTTATATCAGGAACTCTTTTAACTATGAAAACATCCAAACCTTGGATGAGAATTTAGAATTACTTTGTGCCAAAGTGATTAAGCCTAAGGCAAAACCCTTTATTGTTGGAACGTGGTATAAACCCCCTGGGTCACCAAACGAGATAATGCATGCTTTCGAGTCTACCCTTGAGAGATTAGAGTAGTATGATTTGACAATCTTTTAAAATCTATATCCAGTGTTCACTCGCATAATCTAAGGCAGTCAAAATACAACCTTTTCGTTTGTAGACCGAGTACTGAAGCAGGTAAGCGAAGTTTCCAATATCGTGGCTCTGTTCTATGGAACAGCCTGCCCTTGAGCGCTAAGCTACAGCCAACTCTTAGTTCCTTTAAGTCATATATTTGATTAATATTGATAAGTAGCTATAAGTAATGAAATCGTTTTTATAGTATAAGTAATGAAATCGTTTTTATAGTATAAGTAATGAAATCGTTTTTATAGTATAAGTAATGAAATCGTTTTTATAGTATAAGTAATGAAATCGTTTTTATAGTATAAGTAATGAAATCGTTTTTATAGTTGTTTTAAAGCTTCGCACAGGTAATTAATTAAGTTAGATATATTATTGGTTAATTAATTAATTACTTCGTATTTAGAACACGGCTCGGTGGAAGAGCATGTAACATGAATTGATACCGTGTATAAATAGAGTTTTACTATTACTACTACTACTACTACTACTACTACTACTACTACAAGTTGTTTATTTCCGTCTATAAGCTAATTATCTGATATCATGATTACATTGAAATGTAAACTTACATTAAACATCAACTTACGTTTGATCACCATAAACTTCCTTGCAGGTTGAAGCTAAATTCCCAAACATATTGCAATACAAAGGTAAAAGAAAAAAAATTAAGGTATGAATAATCTCTTTTACAAATGAAAAATGTGATACATACGAAATACTGGTTTTGGCAGTTGATGGTACAATGGCTTTACCAACTACTGGTACTTTGTTGTAAATGGCAGTAGATCTGAAAGTACATTTCTGTACTATAAGTCTCAATCATACCCCTCATTCGTCTCGCTCGCCTACGTCTGCGAAATTTCTGATAATTAGGACAGTGTCCGCCTTAAGAAACTATTTGTAAGTTACAATGATTTGTCATGCTTAGAAACAATGGGGGCAGTGTGGTCGAGTGGTCCGCGTGTCGGACTCGCAATCCGCCGCTCCCGGGCTCAAGTTCCGCCCTAACCACTACCTGGATTTGTTTCACGGTAGCTCCGAGTTCAAATCCTCGGCCATGCTTATGAATAGCCAACTGGTTTGCCTTTAGCCAGTTGGGATTCTTAATAATGTTATTTTCAATTTAAATTATTAGCCCACAATGTAAACTACTGGGTTACCAGTAATTGTGTTAGCTATTAAAGTTTATTTCTTTATTACAAATGATTAAAAGCGCTAAAGTACACCTTACATAGCGTGTCACCCTTTCCAATGTCTCCTGCAGGGTTAGGGGTAGGAGACGTTAATTTCCCACGCGCGAGATTACTGTGTGGTGGAGGTCCTCCCCTGGGGTGGGATGAGTGGTTTTCACAGGGCCCCATTTAAACCAGCTATTCGCTCAACTGGGCTACCCTGTATAAATATTTGTAACTACTACTACTACTACTACTACTACTACTACTACTACTACTACTTCCAACGGCACATTCATCAATATCTAAAAAGATACTGCACAAGTTAGTTGCAGCAAATAGTGACCGTTCTTTCGAGGAATGACACTGCTTTAAAATACCATTCTTTCTAATTTAAAAGTAAGAAACAATACACCTCTGCAAGTATATCCATCGCCAGAATATCCAGGTTTACATGTACAGCTGTACGATCCCTTGTTATTCTCGCACACAGCATTAGCGCTGCAGTCGTGCTTAGATGTTGTACATTCATCAGCATCTGAAAGGCAAAATGAAAATGCAATAATGAAGAAGAAAGGGCATTGATAACATTTCCGCCTATTTGCGTACACATAGAGGTAGTTCATTATCAATTAGGATGGAAGAAACGAACATTTACCTTCATCACATGTCTGACCCTTAAATCCAGCAGCACACAGACAACGATATCCTTTGTCAGTAAAACCACTTTGACAAATGGCGTTGTTCTTACAAGAGTTTCTTATGCAAGCGTTCTACATGATCCAAAGGAAAAGAAGTAAACCTATTAATTATACAATCATCACTACTGTGGTGACGATGTACCATTGACTAACTTGTAGAGGTAGACAATTCACAAATAGAGTTTACAAAAGCTTAGATATAAGGAGTCACCGTACGTACAAGCGTGCATTTTATAACAGTAAAAAATAGATCTTTTTCAACGCGCTGTTGATGAGGATACGTGGATTATCTACTTACCTCAGCTGCATGGTAAGAATAATTTCCATTTTCTATCAGTTCGTCTTCGTGTCCTTCGTGAGTCACGTTATTCAATTCACATTTGTACTTTCTATTTCCATCCTGTCGTTTATCGATATTAATGCTGACACAGTTGGGCTCCATAAAACATATGTTTTCACAGAACTCCATTACCACGACCTCAGTGATGCGAACCACGTGGTTAATGAAGCGTTTGCCTTTAAATGCTTTTTCAGACCGGAATTTCAACTGACGGCATTGGTCTGCTTCAGAGAAATCTTCAATATTGAGAGTACAGTTTCAGTAAATAAGCTACATACTGATAATTAACAATTATTCCACGAGCGCGCGTTGGATATGAGGTGATAGATAGCCAACGAGGCGCGTAGCGCCGAGTTGGCTATAATCATCTCATATCCAACAAGCGCGAGTGGAATAATTCTTTTATTAAAAAAAACGCCCCCAAGATACTAGACAAATCTTCTCGACTTTATTTTGTAAGAAGAAACCGGATGTTACAATGTACAGATATTAGATTATGGTATATTGGCTCATATACCATAATGGCTAAGCCAATAAAAATTCTTGAACTGCATTATCCAATGATCTACTTTTTAATAATAGTATTTATCATATAACTGGCAGCGTCCGTCAATGAGCAATATGAAGCGAATTCTGCATTCTAGCAGGCTACCTGAGCGAGCAAGAGGGCACCCACTGTCATTCCTCAGCAAGAACCGTTTTTCCTATTGCATTTTGTGTACATTTCTTCATAAACGTAAAGAAAACCTATCAAATACAATGAATATATGAAGTTCATATATTTTAAACTGCGGTATTAAATACGTATGATGCACGATCCTTCGCAGTAGATAACGCTATTTATGCAATAGCGAAAATCAGACCTGAAAAAAATTAGGCCTATACGGGATTCGAACCACTGACCTCTGCGATACTAATGCAGCGCTCTACCAATTGAGCTAACAAGCCAACTGGGAGCAGGCCGTTAAGTTGATTCGTAATAAACCCGTGATGATAAATCAGATACAACGAATATATGAAGTTCATATATTTTGAACTGCGGTATTAAATACGTATGATGCACGATCCTTTGCAGTAGATAACGCTATTTATGCAATAGCGAAAATCAGACCTGAAAAAAATTAGGCCTGTACGGGATTCGAACCACTGACCTCTGCGATACTAGTGCAGCGCTCTACCAATTGAGCTAACAATTGTTAGCTCAATTGGTAGAGCGCTGCACTAGTATCACAGAGGTCAGTGGTTCGAATCCCGTACAGGCCTGATTTTTTTCAGGTCTGATTTTCCCTATTGCATAAATAGCGTTATCTACTCCGAAGGATCGTGCATCATACGTAAAACCTATCAAATCACTAGATTTTAGAATTTGTTAAATATAAAAAGGAGAAAGCGTCAGTATGGTTGGCTTTCTTTCCCAGCGTTCGAAAATATACAAGTTATTCTTCATTCTTCTTAAAGTAAAATATTCTTTTGCCATAGTTAATCCTCTAATGACCAAGCTTTTTCAGTCAAAATGGCGGGATATTAGCCTTGAACTAATTTTGTGCTTTTATGAACATCGACTTCATCTTGGTCAACCACCCATCTTCGGCCTGGTTCACATATGATCGCAGACGATCGCAGGCGACCGCACTCGATCGCCAGCGATCGTCTGCGATCCTATGTGAACAGCTCTGCGATCGTGTGCGATCGTGTACGATCGAGTGCGATCATATGTTGGCCCATAGGGGACATGACACATTTTTTTTTATCGCGCGATAAATGATAGATTCTCGCGCGATAAATGGAATTTATCGCGCGATAGATGGAAATTATCGCGGGATAAATAAAAAATTATCGCGCGATAAATGGAGATTATCGCGCGATAAATGGAGATTATCGCGCGATAAATGGAAATTATCGCACGATAAATGGAAATTATCGCACGATAAATGGAAATTATCGCGCGATAAATGGCAATTATCGCGCGATAAATGGAAATTATCGCGCGATAAATAATAAATTATCGCGCTATAATTTATCATTTATCACGTGATAAATGGAAACTTGTCAGGTCACGTAATCGGCTGTCATACATGTTGTTTCCGTGGGCGACAATGACTGCCACAGTTGAGGAGCTATTTTTTGAGGTCAATAGTTCGTTTTATTAATGTAAAAATATCATATAGCAGTACGTTGCAATACTACGACACATAGCTCTGTGAATCAATATAGTAAACATTGATTTCGCGAAGTCCGAGCCCGTGGAAAATAAACCCGCTTGTTAGCTCAATTGGTAGAGCGCTGCACTAGTATCGCAGAGGTCAGTGGTTCGAATCCCGTACAGGCCTGAAAAATTTTTTTCAGGTCTGATTTTCACTATTGCTCAAATAGTGCTTTACTGCGAAGGATCGTGCACATATTCGTTTCATAACCGCAGTTCATACATATGTTTCATGTTTGTTGTTGT
This sequence comes from Stylophora pistillata, assembly GCF_964205215.1. NCBI lineage: Eukaryota > Metazoa > Cnidaria > Anthozoa > Scleractinia > Pocilloporidae > Stylophora > Stylophora pistillata. Next base: position 21,996,103 of record NC_142524.1, read on the forward strand.
TTGATTTATCATCCACGGGTTTATGTCGAATTAATTTGATGGCCTACTCCCAGTTGGCTTGTTAGCTCAATTGATAGAGCGCTGCACTAGTATCGCAGAGGTCAGTGGTTCGAATCCCGTACAGGCCTGAAAAATTTTTTTCAGGTCTGATTTTCACTATTGCTCAAATAGTGCTTTACTGCGAAGGATCGTGCACATATTCACAACAGTGTAAGTCATGCAATCATCAAAAAGTTATCACAAAATATGAATAAATAATGCAAAATTTCCATGGGCTCGGACTTCGCAATATCAATGTTTACTATACTGATTCACAGAGCTATGTGTCGTAGTATTGCAACGTACTGCTAAATGATCTTTTTACATGAATAAAACGAACTATTGACCTCAAAACATAGCTCCTTGTTGATATGTAGAGTTGGTTAAAGGCAAGAGTACTAAGCGGCAAGCAAAGCGCACTAGAATTCTACAACACAACTGCCATGTTTATTTCACCTCGTGGTCTCCCGTTACACAAGATAATTTAGTCTGACGACCAGATGAGATAGCCAATGAACATCCCTTCTTCTGGGAGAAAGAAAAGAAAGCTTAACATTTTTGGAGTGTCAATAAAAACAGTTACAACGTCGACGAAACTATGATATGAGTAAGAGGCACTGTTTATAAGTCACATGCCTATAATGAAATCAGGACCAATCAGAAACCAGTGTCAATTACTTAATTATATAGTCATTAAAACGAACAGGAGGATTTATGGATCGTCGTGGTCTATTTACTGCAAGGCTGTTGGGCTAAGCATTTTGGGTGTTGCTTGCATTGTTGTCACTGTTATTTGCCACTTCACCAGGTAAAGATTTGGTAGACGCCGTCTGTTCTTTTGGTGCTGTTTGGTTGGAAGAGTGAGGGACATGAGATGGGGAAGTGTCTCGAGTCTTGAGGTTTACTTGTGTGGGTCTAAGGTGAACTCTATTTCGTTGATATGTGCTTCAATCAGGTCTTTTGACCTCATAGGTGCCTGGGCCTAGTATGTTGGAGACTTCACCAAATTCCCAATCTCTTCCTTCCAAATGTTGAAAGAACATGTGCTGTCCTACGTCCAGTTCAAGGAGACTCTGCGCTTTCCTGTCATGGCTTTTCTTGACGGTGTCTTTGCGCGCTTGACGCCTTACCTCAATGGGATCATTGCTCGGATGCTTGTTGAATGAGGGTACGAGTGAGCGCGTCTTACGTTTGAACATGAGTTCAGCAGGGCTAAGACCAATGTCCTGTCGCGGCGTGTTGCGGTGCTCCAATAGAGCTTCAAGTGGATCACTACCTTCTTTGTGAGTCTTGATCAGCAGTTTCTTCATGGATTTCACGGCTGCTTCAGCTTTTCCATTTGCCTGCTGGTGCATGGGTGATGAAGTCACGTGGATGATATGCCAGGCTTTAGCAAACAAATCGAATTCAGAGCTGGAGAACTGTGGGCCACCGTCCGATATAATCATTCTGGGGATTCCGTATCGAGCGAAGTGACTCTTGAGTAGGTTAATTACACGAGTGCTTGTTTGAGTACTGAGGAGATCAACCTCAATAAATGTAGAATAGTAATCAACAGTTACTAGGTAGTACTTATCCGCAATTTGGAAAATGTCAAGTCCAATCTTTTGCCAGGGTTCGTCACCCTCCTTGTGTTGCTTGAGAGGCTCACGTTGATTCTTTGGCTTCATTTCTTGGCAGGCTTCACATGAGTCAGCCAATTGCTTTATGTCGCTCGCCATTCCGGGCCAGAATACAGAACTTCGTGCTCGTCGGAGCATACTGTCAGCACCGAGGTGAGAGCTATGTAGCCTCTTCCTTATTCTTGACCTCAAAGATTGAGGGATGACTATTGCTTCGCCTTTAAGGAGTACGCCATTAGTCGCAGATAGAGTGTCACGGATGTCAAAATAGGGCAATGCTGAGGGAGGAATGTTGCGTTTTCCATCTGGCCATGCGTTCATCACTAGTTCCATTACATCTTGTAGACCATTGTCTTTCTTCGTTGCTTCCTGTATTTCTTCCAGGTGAGCATCAGGAATGTTACCGAATATGTTGACGTTCATGATTCGGGCACGGTTGTCGTGATTGTGACCATTGGAGTTGAGGTGAGCTCTGCTTAATGTGTCAGCTAGATGAAGTTCAGATCCCTTCACAAACACAAAGTTGACATCATAGCGATTGTAGCGCATCATCAAGTCTTGAAGACGTTTAGGGGCTGTGCTCAGAGGTTTGCGGAGTATTGCTGACAGGGGTTTGTGGTCATTCTCTACTGTCACTGCCCGACCATAAGTGTACTGATCGAAACGCTCTAGTCCGTACAGCACGGCCAAAGCTTCCTTCTCAATCTGAGCCCAGTTCCTCTCCGATATCGTCAGTGCACGTGAAGCATACTCAATAGGACGTCCGTCTTGAAGAAGTACTACACCTATGCCATGCTGGCTGCTGTCGACTTGGATTACAATTTCCTTTGAAGGATCAAAATAAGCCAAGCATGCAGATTCAGACAGCTTTTCCTTGAGAGTGCCGAATGCTTCTTCGCATTCTTTGGACCATACAAATGAGGCATTTTTGCGAGTTAACTTTCTCAGTGGTTCGAGCGTATCTGCAAGATTTGGAATGAATCTGGATACGTATTGAGCCATGCCACAAAGACGTCTTACGCCTTCTACGTCAGTGGGAGCAGGCATATCAACTATGGCCTTAACTTTAGCTTTGTCCACTTCTATGCCATTGCTAGTGATCTTGTGACCATGGAACGTAATATATTTGAGTCCAGTTTCTTGCTTATCTTCATTGAGTGTAATGTTCCTTTCTTTGCATCTTTGTATACACTTCGAGAGATTCTGGTTGTTGTCAGCGAGTGCTTCAGATTCAGTTGCACCACAACCAACGATGATAATGTCATCAACAATATTGAAGACACCATTTAAGTCTTCCAGGGCTTCATCAATTTTCCGTTGAAAGATTTCACTTGATACTTTTAGACCAAACGGTAACCTCTTCCATCGATATCTACCAAATGGGGTTATCATTGTAGTGAGTTTACTTGATTGTTCATCATGTCGAACATGCCAATAAGCCTCTTTGACGTCAAGTTTGCTGAAGACTTTGGCGTTCTTGAGCTTAGGGAGTACGTCATCCAACACAGGTAGTCGATAGTGCTCACGTTGAAGTGCACTGTTCAGAGGTTGAGGATCTATGCAGATTCGGAGCTTACCGTTGTTTTTGTGCACGATAGCCATTTGACTGACCCATTCAGTCGGTTCAGTAACTGGTTCCAATACGCCTTTGCTTACCAGCCGATCCAGTTCCTGTTTGACATCATTTTCAATGGCTAATGGTACTTTACGACATGGGAGTACTTTGGGGGGTACAGACTCATTCACCCTCAGAGATGCCACTCCCAGGTCACCCAGTGGAGGAGTAGACACTTTTGAAATGAAGGCATTACAGTTGATGGTTATAAAACCAAGTTCTTGTATAGTATTCAGGCCAAGAAGATTAGTAAAGCCGTTAGGAACTACAATGAATTTGACTTCATGTTGAGTGTTGTCACTTGGATTAGTGGTAGTTAAAGAAGTTTCACCCAGAGGTTTGAGATTGGTCTTGTTCCACATGTTGAGACGAATGTTTGTTGGAGATACTTGCTGCCTTCCAACATGTTTTTGGCAAATTGTATTTACGTCAGCAGCACTGTCCAGTTGGAATTTCACGATATGGTCATTGATAGAGAGATTTGCTGTGACTCCAGTTTCCTCATCATTAATGGCGAAAAGCCATTTGTCATCAAAGTCATTATTAGGGTCATTATGATCCTCCGATTGAGACACAACAGCATGTACTTCCTTCGAACATTTGGATTTGAAATGGTTCAGGCCTTTGCAATTATCGCATGTCTTACCCCAAGTTGGGCATTTTTCTCGTTTTCGTTCATGTTTGTATCCACAATATTTACAATCAAACTGTAAATTGTCATTACCTGCCTTCGACATGCTGCTCTTGTTGGATCTGGTTCTCCTGACTTGCAGTTTTGGGTTGGATTTCTTGGAGACTTTGTTCAGATTAGATGGAGTTGAATGTGAGGCGCTTCCGATGTTGTTTTTAAGCTCTTTTACTTGTTTATTTGATTGCTCGGAAGCTCTGTATATTTTCAGGGTTTTGTCGAGTGTGAGGTTGTCTTCTCTCAATAGAAGCTCTTGTAGTTTTCCAGTCACTGTGAAGACGATTTTGTCTCTCAGCATCCTATCCTTTTCAAGAAAGTTGCATGCGGTGATTCTTGTTTGTAGCTCAGTGAAGAATTTGTCGAAGGGCTCTTGATACTCGATGTTCCAGAACCGATGTGATTCCATCACCTCGTTGTCTCGTGGGTTGCAGTATTTTTCGAGTGCTTCGAAGACTTTTTCGGGGTCATCTTTATCTCCTTCCTCGTTCCACATGAAATTATCGTATACTTCGAGGACATCATTTCCAGCACAATTCAAGATGATTGCTGTTTGGATTTGTTTTTCCTTCGCCGTCGCTCCAGAAGCGGCTAAATACACTTCGACTTGTCGTCGCCATCGTTTGAAGTTTTCTGAGATATTTCCAGAATTTATGTCGAGTTGGGGCGGTAGACGAAAATTCCCTGTCGCCATGATTGAATTTTACAATCCCGTAGCTGCCACCATGTTGATTTGTAGAGTTGGTTAAAGGCAAGAGTACTAAGCGGCAAGCAAAGCGCACTAGAATTCTACAACACAACTGCCATGTTTATTTCACCTCGTGGTCTCCCGTTACACAAGATAATTTAGTCTGACGACCAGATGAGATAGCCAATGAACATCCCTTCTTCTGGGAGAAAGAAAAGAAAGCTTAACATTTTTGGAGTGTCAATAAAAACAGTTACAACGTCGACGAAACTATGATATGAGTAAGAGGCACTGTTTATAAGTCACATGCCTATAATGAAATCAGGACCAATCAGAAACCAGTGTCAATTACTTAATTATATAGTCATTAAAACGAACAGGAGGATTTATGGATCGTCGTGGTCTATTTACTGCAAGGCTGTTGGGCTAAGCATTTTGGGTGTTGCTTGCATTGTTGTCACTGTTATTTGCCACTTCACCAGGTAAAGATTTGGTAGACGCCGTCTGTTCTTTTGGTGCTGTTTGGTTGGAAGAGTGAGGGACATGAGATGGGGAAGTGTCTCGAGTCTTGAGGTTTACTTGTGTGGGTCTAAGGTGAACTCTATTTCGTTGATATGTGCTTCAATCAGGTCTTTTGACCTCATAGGTGCCTGGGCCTAGTATGTTGGAGACTTCACCAAATTCCCAATCTCTTCCTTCCAAATGTTGAAAGAACATGTGCTGTCCTACGTCCAGTTCAAGGAGACTCTGCGCTTTCCTGTCATGGCTTTTCTTGACGGTGTCTTTGCGCGCTTGACGCCTTACCTCAATGGGATCATTGCTCGGATGCTTGTTGAATGAGGGTACGAGTGAGCGCGTCTTACGTTTGAACATGAGTTCAGCAGGGCTAAGACCAATGTCCTGTCGCGGCGTGTTGCGGTGCTCCAATAGAGCTTCAAGTGGATCACTACCTTCTTTGTGAGTCTTGATCAGCAGTTTCTTCATGGATTTCACGGCTGCTTCAGCTTTTCCATTTGCCTGCTGGTGCATGGGTGATGAAGTCACGTGGATGATATGCCAGGCTTTAGCAAACAAATCGAATTCAGAGCTGGAGAACTGTGGGCCACCGTCCGATATAATCATTCTGGGGATTCCGTATCGAGCGAAGTGACTCTTGAGATAATTTATTCTGACGACCATATGAGATAGCCAATCAACACTCCTCAACTGTGGCAGTCATTGTCGTCCACGGAAACAACATGCATGACGGCCGATTACGTGACCTGACAAGTTTCAATGCTATGTTTTCCCAGCGAGAAGAACTGCAAGCGGCACGACGCCATGTCAACCAGTTGTTTATCAACTTTTACACGTGCGTGTGTTTCGACAAGGTGGAAGGTGAAATCGACACGGAATAGTTTATGAAAGAGATTAGAAAATACGATTGTTTGTTCAATCGCTTTACTGGCAAAGAATTCTCTCTTTCTTAAGACTTTCCGCACCAACAAGCGAAGCTTCTTTAATCTAGGAACGACTTTCCGTTTAAGCAAAGACAACAGAAGCAGAATGTTAGCACCTATTAAAACTTGACCGTCCTCTATATCCATTTTGGTTGACTGGAGTTACATTGTATTGTCGCTGAATGGTAAATCGTGGACTCGGTTGTCACAGAACGGTGCGATCGGCTGCGATCGTAGGTGAACATGCGATTCGTGATCTTCTGTTGAGCGGTTTCAGCAATCGTGCGATCGACTGCGATTATATGTGAAGCACACTTAAACCTCAAGTTTCGTCAGTAACGCATATCTATTACACGTAAAGCATTACCACTCAATTTAGATGCGTTGTAAGCTGTCTTGATAGACATCATTCAAAGAACGACACACAGACTTTAATCTTTTTAAGCTAAGAAACTTTATAGGATGCTAAAGAGAGAAGCTTAGGGAAGACTTGTTGTTATTTCTAAGAATAATAGTCATTTACATTGATTAAAGCCGTATTAATTATTCTTGTTATCTTGAAGTGAGAGGAAAAATATTTATGTCAATGTCGTGTTAGATCGCTTGAGGGGAAACAAAAGACCATCTTCTCTTACTTGGGTTCTTACTCAAACGTCTAGTGCCCATGTTATCAATCGATGGTTTTTACTTTAAATCTTGGGGTATAAATTAGCTTGTTTTTGCCAAAAAATACCTCAAAATACAAGGAAGTTCAGAATGAGCTGGCAATTATAGCTGAGGGGACTGAACTGTACGTAGAAACGACTGGCTAACCCGCAGAAAGGAACTGATAGACCATATTTCCGTGGGTGAAAAGAAAATTACTTGAATTTACCTTGTAATGTCGCAAACACGATTACCATGGAGCACAACAGAAACACGCTGACACGAAGGGAATGCATGGCACAAACGCTTTTCTTGACTCATTTAAATTATGCTCAACTTTTCAAGTAATTGAGGTCCACTAATGTCCTAATTATCATTGATACTCAATTTCTTTTCAGCCAATAAAAACTGTTGCACCTGTCGACAACTTTAATTATTTTCTCAATATATATCTCTCTCCTTTTTACGTTCGCTGTGTCTCTTTCCGTTTTGCATTCTTTTTTTTCTCCCATTTCTTTAGTTTTCGTTCCTCGATCCATATTCTGGACATAACATTTCGATTCTTAGACAATTCAGAGGATATAACATTCGTAGAAAATCTTTATAATTTTTCCAGGAGATTCAAAGAAGATTCAGCTGCATTAAAATAACAAGCAAACAGCAGGTTTTGCATAATGAGAGAATTCGAAGTGACGTCTCTCGCCCTAATAACCCTCTGCTTCCTTTATTACTTTACTATTACTTTACTATCAACCTTAAAAAGTTCATGTAATATTTTCGTCTTCGAGGTGCGGCAAAAAATGGATAGTTTTTTACCTTTCCATTATATCAACTAGTTGCAGTTGTCTCATATGATATTGATGTCAATGTCATAGCTGTCAGGTGCCTCGAAAGCTAATTGATAAGGGTGACCTACGATACCTACTAGGTACATGTAAGAAATTTGCACAAAGTTATAACAGCAATGATTCAACAATTTTATGTCGGCTGTTCTAGAGACCCGTTGAGAGGCGATATTAATCTTTCACTGATATTAAGTCCAGCCGATTTTCTCTTGCCTTCTGATAGTCAGCTAGCAATTTAGTTTGTCTCCAGAAACCTCAGAAATTGTTGCTAAAACTACATGATTGTATTTTGAGTTAGTTCAATGTTTGAAAACATTTGTCAGAACTTAACGTGCAATCACGCGCTGCCAAGTTCACTCGAGGTGATGGTGGCTTACCACCTGACCCCTGTTTACAAAAAAGGGGCATATGGTATTTCGTGGACTAGTGAAACGCGGACTAGTAAAACGAGGACTAGTCAAGCGCGGACTAGTAAAACGCGGACTAGTAAAACACGGACTAGTAAAACGCGGACTAGTAAAACGCGGACTAATAAAACGCTGACTAGTAAAACGCGGACTTAACAACAACAACAACAAAGAAACAATTTCATACGATGGCGATCACAAGACCTAATGGCGAGCCAATTTAGTGAGTGACACTCCCTGTTTGACCTTTAAGCTACAAATGGGTTTGACATGCGTCAGATACAAACGAATTTAGATAGGGTCTAAAAGTACTTACGAGTGACCACGAGTGACCACTAGTGACCACGAGTGAATTTAAATCAAAATATCTCAAAGTCGGTCAGCCCCACCCAAGCACACGGGCGTGTTTGATGATAATTAGAATTTTGAAAATGTTTGGAAACCGCAAAAATTGGGTCGCGTTGGAAAATGCTCGTGTTGACAGATTTTAATCGCTAGAGTAAACAATTCGGTCGTAATGCGACCCAGGCCTTAAAGAATCCGAGATGCTACAAAAATCTCTGAACAGTTCAGAAATGTACCAACAGTTCAGAAGTTCCCAGTACGGACCAACCTATGCTGGTGAATAACATTTTTATTTTCTTTCTAACACATAATAAAAATGATTGCGACAAGAACCCGAATGATTTAGGGCTACAATTACAAGTCTAATTACGGGAAAATCCTCCTTGAACTTCACAATTTGATGGCGAGTGAGTTATAAAGAAAACAAACGTTAATTAGAGAGAACGCTTTCGCCGACACACTTTTATTTGTGAAACATTTTTTTGATAAGCAACTGCCACGATGTGACACCTGTCAATTGAAGAGGAAAAAAGCATACGCTTTTGAAGAAACAGCAGTATTGGTGTGACAAACACACACAAGTTCACTGATCATGCGACGATTTTCTCGTAAATAGAAAAACAGAGTTCTTACGGAAAGTATTTTTTATTTCCAACGACGATTAGTCTTCGAAGATTTACCTCTGTTTCGTTTTAAAATGTCACGGAAATTCAAATTGTAAGTGAATGCAAAGATATGTCTTTTGGAGTTGTCAGTTTGCTTGTTTGTTTTCTGTACTGGCGTGTGTAAATCGGTTTTGCTTCCACCGAAAAGTCCGCGTTTTACTAGTCCGCGTTTTACTTGTCCGCGTTTTACTAGTCCACGTTTTACTAGTCCTCGTTTTACTAGTCCTCGTTTTACTAGTCCTCGTTTTACTAGTCCGCGTTTTACTAGTCCAGTCCAGTCCAGTCCAGTCTACGAAATACCATATGCCGGAAAAAGGGCAGCTTAATTACTAGTGGGCATATAAAAGGACCTGTTTTTGCAACGATTACATCACCTCTGGTGAAGGCACTCGACAACAGCGTCGAATCGCTAGGTCTATGAATTGTAACTTCTCGGTTACATTCAAACAGAGTAGCATCAAACCATGTCTGATTGTCCAACTGGTTGCTTTGTGAACTTTAATATATCTTTTTTACATTTCTGGACGAATGTTGTGCACCTGACCTTTTAAAGTTAGTAAATTACTCATAAATTGGTTTAACAAAAAATGTATGCATGTATACTTATTTAACTGCCAAACAGGCTTTTCAAAGCCAGTTCCAACAAATTGGAAACAGACATGATGAATAAACAAATTATGCTAAAAATCCCAACTGGTTAGAGGCAGGCCAGTTGGCTATATACTACCGAAGTGCAGCCATGGAGTTGAACTTAGGGGAGCCGAGAACAAATCCAGTGCGTAGCTAGGTGGAGGGCTTGAACCTGGGACCAAGAGTTTACAAGCAAAGCGCCCTAACCACTCAGCTTCCCAAGAATAGGTACCAAGAGTGCCTTACTATTAACGACTTTGCAAAATCCTCAATTTACTTGAATATGGTTGGTGATCGGAGTAAACTGCCTTATTTTTCCTAAATTATTTTAAAGAGTTGTAAACGAACACTTGGTTATAAATGGAAACATTTTCTTGGACAGTTATACATCAGCCAATCACAGTGAGCATACTCAAATAAATCTCTCCGTCACAAAATATATTATTATACCATAACAATTGCAATGACTACCATCCCGAGCGGGGGATTTCCAAAGTCATAAAGGTACCTGTTTCCAAGGCTTTTTCAGAGTGTATTTGGCGAAGGTTGAAATGATTAAGTGTTTAAAGATGGCAGTTCTGAGCTTTTCATTCGATGAATACATTTTGTTTTTTTCTGAAATTGCAATGGTTTTAATAAATTTGTATCAGGACTTCGTTTCATCCAATGTAGTCAGTAAATATGTTTTTGATTAATAAATCGGACTTCCACTTCTCTGTCGTTCGATTTGGTAAATCAGTCGTGTGATAACAGAACGATTTGGACACCACATCGTACTATTACCATTTGGTAATCACGACGTGAGAATCACTATTTTACAATCAATTACTATGATATATTAATACCCCTTTCAAACCAAAGCTTAAACATCTTTTAAAGCTGTTTTGTCAAACACGGTTTAATTTTTTTTTTTTTCATAGAAGCCACTTGAGCAAATGTCTGTTTAATTCAAATTTAGAACACTGAAAATACAAAGCTCGTGACTTCTTAATTCCACAAAAAATTCATTTTTTTACGATTCGCTGTCTCTCATTTCCTTTCATGTTTTGCTGGTGTGAATGGGGTTCAAGTGAAAGAAGATTTAAGATGTCCCTTAAAACTGCAACACCATTGCAAGGCAAATCTGATAACTCATCCAAGTTCCATTCACTGAACCAATACATAACCCATGGCTTTGATGTATTTGTCTCCATTATCTGGCTCGTATTTAGCCGCGTTTGCACAGGTGTTTTTTTCATCAACAACTCCTTCTGTACCAAACCCGAGCCTGGAATCACACGTATTACAGTCATCTTCGTTATTGGTCACAATTCCAATCCTTGCGGATGCAACATTATCACGACATCCTGAGTTAAACCCTTCCTTGTTACATTTGAGCTGTAAAGAAGCATTATTACCAAGTAACTTTTTCCACGTGTCCCTTCCCAGTGATGTGTTGCGATATTTCCCATCAGCGATCAGTGAGTACAGAGAGTCAGCCTGCTTGTTGATGACAATGAACTTGAGTTGTTGGTCGATCTTCATACCTGGACAGATCTTGGAGAAGGAGTGTGTTCCAGTAAGTGGACAGCTTTGTTTCCAGTCGGTCAAAACCAGTTTCCCCTCCAGAAGGATTGTATTCGTCCTTATCAGTCCAATAAGATTTGCGAAAGTGAAAGGTGTCCTGTCAAAAAGAATAGGAACTCATCCGTTCATGTTTTCTACACTGTTTAAAATGATCTGTGATAGAGTTGTAGAGACGAGTTTATTCTAGCCTTGACGTTTCTGATTCCCAATGCACTGATTGGTTTTTGTACTGAGAGAAACAGTCTGACATTTTGGCAGCAGCGAGATTCTGCTCAAGCTGTCGAAACGCTGGTCACTGTCCTTGTCAATGATCGGTCATACACATCCCACTGTATCTACAAAGCATATGTTTCGACAAACTAGTTTCGTTGAACTATTAGCGTTACTTGTACTTTCGGTTCAACTCATTCGGTGCAGGTATCTTATTATTAATGTTCTGATGGATGCCCTCCGACATACTGGGTATATTGATCTGGCAATTGCATTACGGAAGGAAAAAAACTCAAACCTTGCTGCCGTCAATCTTCATCACAGGCGTCCATCCTCCATCTCCACATCCAAAATCTCCCATTTGACAAAGAATGGAGACTGGTTTCTCGCTTACAATCAGAGTGACCAATTTACTCACGTTAAGCCTGTAACGGACAGAGTTTTAAACTTAGTAAAAATTGCGATCCAGTTACAAATAATAATAAAAATTGACAATGATAATTATAGTAATAATGATGATGATGATAACGGAGATACTAATAGTAATAGTGATGATAGTGATGATGACACTAATAATGTTAATAATGACGATGATTAAGACAACAATAGCGATGTGGGCATTGTTTTTATTGTCACACTCTTCACTGGTTCTGCAGTGATCACGAAAACTCACGCGACTTACTTGCGAACGTCATAAATATCTTTACATGACTTCAATGCTGTAAGGAAACAAAAATTGTATGAGTTAGCATATAACAACTGCTAAAAAAAACAGATCATCAACATCATATTTAGATGAAGATAAATTTTTCAATTGCTCATGTGGCAAGTGTTTTTTCACTGAAAGAGTGAGCTAGTGCACATGTTATCATCACTCATTCATTACTACTATGCTTAACAGTGTTACCTTTTTCGCAATATTCTCCAGTGAAACCGCTCTCACAGATGCATTCAAATGTATTGTATCTGTGGTGTGCCTCACACGCGCCTCCATTGTGGCAAGGATATGATGAACAAGGTGACTGAAACGATATAAAGGTGAAATTATTAATTTAAAAAGCAGCGACTAAGACAAGATCTCTAGAGCTTTAAGAAAAGATGAATTAGTGAGGCTGTGTGGGTGTGTGGGAAGTATGTCCACGAAATAACATGTGTAGTCAAACGCACGTCTAGATTAAAGTGGTGCGAACTCTGGTTCCTTTTGTATCCCTTTGGATTTCTGTATCTATCGGAATACAAGAACTGGCACCAAAATGTACCATCGGCTCTTTTGGAGGTGGCCAGATTCACAAAAAGAACAGAGAGGATTGTGAAGGCATCCAAAAGTTCAGTCGAACACATCGTGCACTGCGATTGTTCCAATAGAAGGTGCATGTAGATAATAGAACTTTTCTATGTGGAACACTTTCTGTTGAACCATTGATGGAAGACTTAGGAAGCTTTTTCCTTCTGGTGGCTCATATAACCCTGTGGTCGGGTAACAATTTAAAAGAAAAGAATGCTCTGTTAACATCCCTAGTTAAGCCACAAGCTCGTCATCATCATTTTCTTGATGAGCAAACTCGTCAGTTATTTATTATTTTGTTTTTCTTGCATTTAACCAAAAAGAGAATCGATCTTTTTTCTTAGACTAGGTTTGATAAGTTTGTTCTATCAAATTGTATTTATTTGTATTTTTTTCGTTTCTCATTTCCTATTGATCAAATTCACACATACAGTTTATTTGTAGAAATTGAAGAGATGGCAGTTTATCCTTAGCTTGAAATATGTTTGTAAAGTACTAAAAAATGTCATTTTGTCCTCAGGTCTTGTAATATCGTGTTTAAATAAATGATCACAAACATTTTTAATCATTAATTCATCATTTTCTACTTTCACTTTTGCTTTCACTAATTGATTAATTCATTTGAGTTTGGGTTTATAATTTTTTACATTCATTTCATTATTTCTGCTTGTCGATGTTTCTGTAATCGTAGCATATCCACTTGGCAGGTGATTGGCCTACCAAGCTTCACCAGAGCCCTGTTAGCCGGCAATACCCGTTTCCACCTCCCACGACGAGGACTTAGGT